>NW_022708762.1:361566-372641 GCF_011630105.1 Anneissia japonica | reverse complement strand
GTGCTCATACTATACACACAGCACACACTGTCTCTTATACACATCTAGATGTGTATAAGAGACAGCCATTAGGGTGAGGAGGACCTCCATTGAATCTGCAAATTACCTCAACCAAAAGCTGTCTAATGACACTATCTCTGGCGGTTGATGACTGCGCCGACACATGAATGTCCATCAACTTCAATTCCTTGGGAATTATGGGAAAAGAAACTGACACACCACCTCCGGCAGGAATAGCTGTTCTCACGACCTGCAGGAAGAATAAGAAACAGAATAAATGACCAAGTATGGTTTTTTTAAATTTTATTTTTATTCACCCCAAACAAGGTCCGAAAGCCACTTCTTAGTTAACTATTATATTCATATGCCATGAAATGCTTGAACCTAGGGCTGAAATATGGCTTAAGCCACTTCACAGTCAGTCAACGATATGATGCAAGTTGGGGTATATCTAAGCCTGACCGGCTAAATTATGGTCAGTGTGTGGTTTGAACTCCTGAAGTTCAATAAGCAAATTGGAAACCGCTGCACAAACTGCCTTAACCAATGATTTATGAATATAATGATTAAGACCATGATGACGACATACAAATGAATTAAAGTTATTACTGACATTACCAGTAATGATAACAAATATAACTTACCTGATCCTTGCTAACATAAACCTCGTTGAATTTGTCCGCAATGTTGTTGCTTGTTTGGAATTCAATATTATCAAAATCCTCAGATTTGTGAAGGATTATCTCAGCCTAACAACAAATATATAAAAATGATCTATACAAACAAGAATATGAAGTTTTTGACTGTAGCTGTAAATGACTATGTGACAGTAGCTGTAGAAAACTAAGTGTGGGTGATAACATTGGTAAGCTCTAAATAATAAAAGTGGATTTTAAGGATGGAAAAGTGGGCTAATAAGTGTGGGTGTAGAGGGCCATGGAATTAGCTTGAGACTAGTTGGAAATCTTCAAGGCTGGGTGGCCCTGCCCACCATAGCTACATACCTGTGTGATTTAAAAAGAAACATTCAAAATGTCCAATGCACTATGCTACTAGCCAGTATACCACACTGTAATTGAAGATAGATGCTTAAATTGGAAGCATGTGGCTTGGTTGTTGGGGGTGCCTGTAGCACACTGTCTAATCCCAGTATAATGTTTTCCTCCATGCAATTATATTTTTATCAACAAAAATATTAATAAGGCTTTAAATTGCTATCTATCATTATTTCCTTAAAAACACAACACAATTAAAAACAATACAAAAAAAAAATACTAAATAACAATCTGCCTGTTATTACTTTTTTTTTTTTTATAAACATAATGTCAGACATTTAGTACTAGTTTCCTGAAAACATACATTATTCAAGACATTAGAACAAACAAATATGAAACATACTTATAACTTTCAGAAATTGGTGAATTCTATTTATGAAGTCTGTTAACACTTGAGTATGATAGAATAAACAACCTGAACAATTGCAAGTCAGACACAACCATGAATATTTATTTAAACAATCTGAATAATTATTTTAAATGTCAAAGAGAAATTAAAAATATAAATTCAGATCTACTCACAGTAATATCTGTGGTTTGATAGTTGAAGACTAAAATCTCCAATGCTAGGGTTTCACCTCGAATCACTGAGTAAGGTAGGTTTAAGGAGACAAAGAAAGGTTTGAAAACTGTCACCTAAAAATGAGATAAAATAATTAACAATTTATTCATAGTGATATAGTGACATTTATAGATTTAACAAATTGGACAATCATATACAATCAACAGGTACATATGAATTCAACTAAATATTAAAACAATTATTATTTTTCACATAAAAACTAGAAAGAGAAACCCTAAAGATAAAAAGATTGGCTGTTTTCACATAAAAACAGGTAATTTCTAATATTACTACTAATATATTCCTAATGAAATATTACCTGGTGCAATTTGATTTATGCAACCATGTACTGGGAACCACCCATTTAGTAAAGCTTATTCTTTGCTTTCAAACTTGGAGAAGTGAAAAATCATTTTTGAATATAAAAGTGTTCTTGATATACCAAAGACTACTAGTATTTTTAAAATTTCTGTTAATTGGCCAAAAATATGTTTTTTCTTTTGTTCAGATTTTCAGTTGAAAGCTAACACAGTACAGTGGAACCCCTCATTTAGAATACAGGTATTAAGGGGACATCCCTATTTAGGGAACATTTTTTGGCTCCGAAACAAGAGGAAGTATATCTTTTAACACTATGGCCAAGGGGACACTTCTTTTTGGTCCCAAAGGTGTCCCCCTAATAACTTATTGAAACATAAAATAACCTTTTTTTTTCTTTTTTTTTCAAAATATTAAATAGAGTTGCCAGTGTGTCATTAATGATAGTATCTAAAATAAAAGTTGACTAAGAATTAGTAAAGAAACACTATGGAAATTGGGTTACTTTTGCTTAATCTGTATAATATCTATGCTTCCTTACGTATCTTACATAATGGTATTTTTACAACAGTAAAAGGAAAATTGGAATAGAAGGAAGATTAGGAGATAATAAAGGATGGACGAATGTACCATTGATGTAGTTGGCACAATTCCAAGTCCTGTATCACTGGACAATGCAAAGGCACTTCCAATCCAAGACGTGATGGTATCTGGAACTTTGGCGGTGATGGAAACAGTTCCATCCTCTCTAAAATAAAAATTAAAAAATACCAATGAATCTGCCGATAGAAAACACGGGTCACTATTCCTTTGTTTGGTTTTGTTATTACTGAGCATAATTAGGCACTGGAAAATAATAACCCTTGTAATTTTTCTTGTGTTGACATTTCACAAGTATAAGAATACAAATATTAAGATCATTGACTTTTTTATTACAGTAAGTTGTACTCAAAAACAACTGCATACAGTCTCACTTTTAAATAGAAAATGTAAAAAAAAATTAAAATTCACTTGATTTGTACCGTAAGGCAAAATATAGGGGTCATGTTTGCTAAAGATGTTGTATGCTTCTTATTTCAGTACTTCTAAAGTATGTCCGATACTTTTTAAAAGAATTAATGCCAGAATCAAGGAAAAAAATATGTAACTCATTAACCGCTTTTTGAACATTTAAAACATATTCAATTTTTTGTATCTCATTAACCGCTCCCTTTTCTTTTTCATCAAATATGTTTTTTGTGTCTTTAGAAAAATCAATTGTACAACATGTGAAGGCAGCCGGTGAATTTCCCGGAGAAGATGTGATGTGTGAGTATGAGAGGATCGGATGTTAAAAATTAGACGTGCAGCAGCATTCTGAAACTTCAGTAGTTTTAACAGTTATTTGTCACATAAAATATGCTAGTGTGGACAAAATTACCCGACGGTTGTTTCTGTCCAGAGCCACGTCTCCGGAAACTCAGTACGCACAGGAGGATCTTCATCTAAAGCTGGCTCCCCTGATTCCAGTTGCCTGTCAATATCACCACCATCAAATGCGTCATCCATTGCATATGCATAGTCACCAGCAGCTTCAGCTACTACAGCAGGAAAAACTCTATCCTCTGTATAATACACAACAAAATAAGAGTAAAATATATATTGTTTACACAATTAATTAGTTGTGACATTCTACCACTTGGCATATTATACAAGAATATTGACATGCTGAGAGGGGCGGATAAAGGAGAGAAGGTTAAGTGAAGCGGATTGATTCAGTGAGTGAACGCTATCAAATTACTGTAAGGAGAATAAAGGTAATTCTAACTACTTGAGCATTATTTTTGTGGCTCAAAAAATTTCCAAGTAGGTGTAGTGATGACACCCTGGAGGTCACACTGCAATGATCCTGTATTCCCCGGGTTAGCTCATCCGCGCAGACCTGGGCATTCACTGGCATGCGCACTGAAAGGACGACCCTGGGAAGCCCTCGGAGAAAGAATGTCACTTAAAGTCAAGTGCTCATACTATACACACAGCACACAGGGTTGTTCAATAGCCCACACAGAAAATGGATAAATATCACGGTAAGTACGGACTTTGGCTATTTTAAAATATAAGGGACACCCGAGAGTATGCAAGATTTTTCGGAAGGACATGCACACCCACGCCCTCTCATAGGTACACCAGTCAATTATACATAAGCATGTACAAAGCTGTGTTACAGTGGTTAAGGTGTTGGGCTTCCAATACACATGATCAGCCACACTGAACTATTAGTGGTTCAGTGATGTTTAGGTAGAGTAGGAGAAGAGTAGGGTGTTACCCTGTTGTACTGGTTCATACAGCCCCTGTTGTGGAAAAATAAGAGACAGCTAGTACAGGTTTACCAGGTTGCTCAGACATCAAGAGACCCTTAGGAGAGAAGAAAGTTACTGCGCGGGCTAGTCCACACTTCGCTATATAAATCGAACCACTTTACATAAGGTATAAATGCGAACCTAAACTCAAACAATATTTATTAGACAAGAATAATTTCCCTTGAGTGAATATAAAATTTAAAGCTAGATCAAACACTCTTGATTTAGAGGACCGTAAAGAATCTTGATCTAACCAAAACTCAGGGATATGTAAATTATGCAACTGTAAACCTTTAAATAAAACAATTCACCACTTCATTTTTCATTGTAAGTAGCCTACAAGATAATAGAGATAATGTATTCAAGGAATTATAAGATGATCTTTGTATTTTTGACCAATATTGCAAAAATATATCTCACTTTGGCTTGGAAAAAAAGACCTGCATTATACAACTCAATGAATGCACCATCCCAAAATATTATTGTTTTGACTGATGTATATGGTTTTTTTTTTTGTATAAGGATGCACTATCAAATTGATGTGTGCTGCTGATTTTAAAGTGATTCCAAATAAAATCTACAAATCTTCAAACAGAGAATGGAATAAAACCATGAGAATATTTGAAAACTTACCAAAAAAATAGTCATTCTCTCTACCATATATCTCAGCATCAGTTAACACCAAAACACGAGTATTCTAAAAAAAAAATGCAAGTTATATAAAACTCAACATCTTTTTATTTTCATTAAAAACAACTTAGTTATCATGTATATTTTATAGATAATGTGTTAAAACATAAAAATGTGCTTGACGAAAAACTTGGGAACGGAATAATGAGATACAGATATTTGAATATTTAAAAACTGGGGGAAAGGTGGAAAAAGGGTGTCTTGAAGTAAAGTGAGCTCACTGTTCTGGACATTGTTCTAAAAAACCATAACACATAGTTATGAATCTTTGCTGTAAGTGATTTGGCATATATTTTTGGATCCCAAGTGGTGAAACCTCAAAACAAATCAGAAATATACCTTTCATATTAATGTAAATACAAACATCGAATTTGTATCACTGACACTACATACTTACATCAAAGATATCTTCAGCAGTTGTACCTGTAGTTGGGATTGGAAAGAACGAATCGAAAAATATGGGACCATCAATTACACCCTCATCTTCGCTTCCATCAAACGTTTCTAATTCTCTGAGAACCTAAAAAACATGAGTTGAGCGTTATAATCCGTAAAATTTAACTGTCTTGAACTAATGTCTTTATATCTTACCAAATATAAAGACATAAGCAAGTTGGATGGCAAAGCAGTTAAGGCAGGCAGGGGCGCTGCAACGTACAGCCATATTATCAGGACACTTGACTATGGTTCTAGTTGTGGAACAATTCTTCTCAGATAAGCTAATGTGCATCCAGTACATCTTTCAAGACAAGTAAGGGTAACCCGGTGCACTGGTCCATTCAGCCATTGTTGTGGACAGAGGAGAGTAGCTAGTACAGGTTCACCAAATAGTTTAGACGCAGAGAGACCCTTAGGGGATAAGCAAGTTGCTGTGTAAGAGCTAGTCCTCACCCCAAGACTGTTTCGGTATAAAGTGCTATATGACTCTAACTACATTACATTACATATACTTTAGAAAGTTTTATGTGATTATTGTTATTGTCATTATTACAGGGCTTGTTATTTGAAAATGCTAGGTGATCTAAAAAAACACACTCCCAATTTTGTTTAGGCAAGTGATTACTTTGGGGAGGAAGAAATTTAAACTTCTGTGGAATAGCTATATACACATAGTTACTACCACAGTCATCAAAGTACATCTTAGATAGATTTAAGGTGAGTGATTTTCCCAGCCCTGAAAGAAGATTTTAGGTGGGTGATGGTGTGCGAGCACAATCGCTCGCCGCAAATTACAGGCACAGGGTGGAAAATATGAAATCCTCCATTATACACGTCCTGCCTACTGTTCGGTATTCAGGCGCAGGTTAGATGTATGTAATCTATAGAATGACTGTTCTTGTTATTCTTAAAAAAAGTCCTTACCTTTTGTTGAGTGATGTCGTTGCCAGATTTTAGGAGTAAAACACTCTGATCGACTGCTAAAATGTAAACAAGGGATCCTCCGGTTGCTGTAACGTCAACAGTAATGTTGTCATCGGGTTCAACGACCTCATTACTGAATGATAGACTAACCTGAATAGAAAAATATTGATTGGTATAAATAAATGAAACAATTCAATTATATGCAGAAGTTTTACTTTGTATGATAGTACCAGTCAATGAGTATTAATTGGTTTACAATGTAGATTAAAGTAATTTAATTTTCAGTTAAAATTGATAGGTATTTTTTTTGTGCTCTATCCCTAAATCATTTCTTTTTTCTTTTTGGCACACAAGACATGCACCAATTGGGATTGTTAATAGTGAAAATATCCTGTACTTTTAGGCAGCAATTCCTATCACAACACGAACACACAACACACACAAAATGATCTTCACAAACTAAATCTCAATATGAGGTTTAGGGAGCTGTTCCATATTTTAGGAGCTGCAACTTTAAACAAATTAATTTCTAAGCAACAATACTGCTTTCTTTTAAACATGATAAAATTGGTACAAACCACGAACAAAAGATCCTAGTGGAACATGCTAAATTTCAATGCACTTTTTTCAATATTCTGGTTTATCAAACTTAAGGAATTATCATATAAATTTATAATAGATGTTTTTGCAAAATGCCAAAGTTGTAAGAAAATTGAAATCTAAGTTATTTATTATTTTCAGATACTTGAGGACATGATCTTTAAATGAGGGGTCATTCATTAAAATTGGATATTTCAAGCATTAGTTATTGGGAAGCCGAGTACAGTAATTGCCTCTCTAACAAAAAGTTATTTTTGCATACATACTACCAAAATAACTGGTTTGTGGACAATTTCCAGAACCAAGATTTTTGGACATGATGAATTGGATATTAAATTGTTGATACATTTTAAGCAAGAATTTATTTTCCCCTTTTCCTTCTTTCCTGTTTGGGTTCGGGTGTTTGTGTGTGTGTGTGGGGGGTGTGCGGGGGTGTGTTTGTTTGTACATTGTCTGTTTTGTCTGTTTTCTTTCTTTTGCTTTCTTTTCCTTATTTTATATTTTATATTTTTAGAATTTTAATCTTTGCTGTTTTAAATTTTATGATTAATTGATAGATCGGTTATTTTTATATACTTTTTATATATTTGTATTTCAGTGGGCCCCTGAACATCAAATTTTTTCTGTAAGGGTCGCCCACTCAAAACATGGTTTTAAATAAATAAATAAAATATATAGTGATTTTTAGGCCATTTTTTTATCAAACATATTTCAGAGCTCATTTACCCAATATTGGCCTGTGAGGCAACTTAACCATTTTGCCATAATATCTCTCATATATAAAGTACACTTTCTGTTCCAAACCAATATAAGAAAAAAAAAAGGGTACGGAATGTACAAGTACAAGTTAATAGCCATCTATTTCAATATGTCAAATTTACTAAATGAAAAAAAAAGAAATAAATTTTTTTTTTTTTCAAAATAAAAAGTGTACAAAATATTCACCTGATTCTTAAAAGCACCATCAACATTAAATTTAAACACATCAACAACAACTTCTTTATCTTCGCGAACGTAATACGCCACCAATTTGGAAAATGGTGCCATATCTGAAGTAACGTCAACGGAAAAGAAATTTTGGGTGGATGTCAGACCACGGATGGTTTTCATAGCAACAATTCTGCTTTTTGATATGATCTATTAGGTAAAATTAAAACATAATAAAGATATAAACAAATTAATAATAATAATAATGTTAATAATAATTACTATATTACTATGAATAGTAAAGAAATTAATAAATAAATAACAACAGTAGAAACAACAGGTCAACAGCAACACTAGCAGAGAGATCAGCAACAGCATCGGGAGTATTGGTAGTAGCAGCAGTGACAAAGCAACACCAGCAACGGCAGCAGGAGTACCAGCATCAGCAGAGCTAGCAGCTGTGGCACCAGCGGCAGCACAACAAGCAAGAAGGGGAGTCGGCATCAAGACGACACCAGCTCCGCCAGCAGCAAACGGCATCAGCAGCAGTGGAACAAGAAATTGGGAAGAGTCAGTGGCAGTATCAAGGCAATACCAGCACCGGTAGTAGAGGTGCTGGCATCAGCAGGATTAGCAGCAGTGGCACCAAAGGCAAAGCCAGCAAACAGGGAAGTCTGTGGTTGTGGCAATGCAACACCAGCAACAGAGGTGTCAGCAGCAGAATCATGAGAGCCAGCAAGCAGGGATACCAGCAGCAACAGAACCTGCAAGCAGGGACACTATCACATGACCAACATCAGAGAACAGCAAACAACAACAATGTCAATATAAACAACAATGTCAACAATAATAAAACTAAAGTACCTGTAAATATAATAAAATTGGCTCAAAGAATATTAATACCTTACCAGATAAACAATGTACGGAGGGATTTCTGTAGATCGAAGCGTGAATGTTGCGACATTTCCTGCTGACAAATCCGAAGTATCCAACCCAATTTGTATGAATGAGTTGCTCGGTGACTCGGCTTTTTCTACATAAATGTTGGTACTGCGATATTGTTCCTGATCTCCTGGGTAGTACCATGCCTGTTGAGAATTTATTGATTTAAATTGATCTAATTTTTCATATTAAAATATATGAGAACATATTCACATTATTATATTTTGTTCCAACCAACATTAAGAAGAGTATCAAACACGACTACAATAACAAAGATGGCAAAAATAATTGCCTCTTTTTGCCAAATTTACCTCTATGTTGAACAAAGAATCAGCACTCATTGTTTCAAATGTGTATGTTACAACCCCACTGGTTGGAATTTCAATCCTTGTTGGACTCATTTCACTGGAGCGCCTGACAAGCAAAGGCATTCTCCTCTCTGCGTATGACAGTGGTGTACCATCTTGTTTCGTAACTGCAATCTATGAAGTAATCAAAATATAATGACTGAATTACAAGCCTAGAAGTTGCATCAGTGCATGTGGTTTTAATGAGTCGAATGTCTGAGCAGTTAGGAGCGGGGACGCCACAACCTACAGGCATATTATTGGCATTGGTCGGAATGGCACGCCCACCTATGGTTCTGGAGGTGGAACAGGTCTTCTCTGATAAGGACTATAAACTGCAGGCATGTACTAAATTACAAAAAATAAATCGTGATGTTGGTAGTCTATGAGTGAGATACTTACCTGTATAAACCAATTGCCATTGTTCCGAAACGGAACACCCCTTCGAAATAAATGGAACAGTCCGACCCAGGGCGCCACGTACGAACCGTCTCCCTAACAAACGTCCTCATTCCCTTTTCGAGGTTCACCTTAAAACGAAGGTCGAAAAGGGAATGAGGACGTTTGTTAGGGAGACGATTCGTACGTGGCGAGGGAGACGGTTTGTATGTGGCGCCCTGGGTTGGACTGTTCCATTTATTTCGAAGGGGTGTTCCGTTTGGGAACAATGGCAATTAGTCGGTTTATCCAGGTAAGTATTCACGAAATAGACTGGCTCATGTGCACTATAAAGAATCCAGTGACTGTACTTTCAAGGTGAGTAGGTTGTTAACCCTCAAATTGGCAAATTGAGACTTATAAGTCAAAGTTGGGATGGCATTGGATTGGACACAATGTACTGACCTATCTCACCACCCCCCCCCCCCCCCCCCGTCTTTGTGGACTAGATGGCGCCATCCTGGCTCCGCATGACAAAACAGGACATTTAGTGGAGAAGTTGTAAATATGAGTAGTCCCCATCTGTCTCGGGCCAAAGCCGTCAAATATGAAGTACATAAGGCTGAACCACTCAGAAAAATTTGTAACATTATTTCTATATATATTTTTTTTTAAAACTTACATAAGCAGTATACATGAGACCAGGTTTAAAGGTCCTTGGACTTGCATGTAAAATTTCCACTTTCACAGGTTTTTTATAGTATGCAGTTGAAGCGGTTGAGTTTTGTTCAATTCCAGTCAGTGACTCCGTTACCATGGCAACAACATAGAAACCCATTCCATCGTAAAAATATGAGAATTCCCTCATGGACACGGAGAAACTGCTGGTTCCATCAATCTAGTCATAACACAAATATAGAAAAGAATATAATGTTATTAATAATGATAAAAAACTATTTATTTTCTAATAATTAATAATAACCTCAGTCCCCTCGCCTGCTTTATGGTTACACTCACAATGGCATATTCTGAGTGACACACCCACCCCCACAGGATAAATATTTGGCTTTATACACACTGATTAGTGTTTAGTTTAAGACATGTCTGTCTCTGTCAGTGTACAGTTAATAAACTTGAATATCGCCCATTAGTGTTTTTATAGTTGTTAGCAAAATTATGGTTTGTTACTTTACGGTTGAGAGCTTTGTCATCAATATTAATGACAATATTGTGTCTTCCAAGTTGCCATAGCTACAACAGCTAAAATTTTCCATACACACCAAATTTTTATACAATTCTTTAGGTTACATAAAGAATAATTACAATTAATGCTTTATAGCATATAATGCTTACACTAGCCTTTATGTACTCTCCATTATATACTGATTGTGTTTTAAAAGCTACATAAAATTAAAAACAAGTGCATTTATTGCTGTCGAGTAATTACTGTGTATTTAGTGCGTTGTGTTTGACATTTTCATAATTTAGAATTAGAATTAATACAATGAAATATTTTACTGTTATTATTTTTCAATTTAATATTATATATATATAT
>NW_022708762.1:292242-361475 GCF_011630105.1 Anneissia japonica | reverse complement strand
TGTTATGAATAAATGTTACGTATAGGAGGTTTCAAAGAAATAAAAAATACAAGAATTGGCAAGCTAAACATAAACAAACCACATTCAAATTATGAATTACAAAAACAAAACAGTTCAGAATTCTATTTGAATGCGGATTGTGGAAGTTACAGTACAAGTTGTCTATTAATAAGAAAATATGGATTTTATGTGAACGTTGTCCTATTTGCCGGGGTCCAAGTCTCCTAGAAGTCACTGGAATGTTTCGAATTAATCAGGATGGCCTCCTGAACTCCGCAAGCAAGCAAGAGTCTCCCGGAAAATAACCCATGTCCCGCAACTTGATAATATTTTGCATGTTTTTATTACTTTTTCTAAAGCTTTATTATTCCAATGCTTAACCTTTATTCATAGTAATTTTACTCCAGCCCTGTTCCATCTACAATCAGGACCATAAATAACAACAAATACTCAAATGAATGTCTGTTACGAGAGAACCCGTAATAATGTGTTGAATAGCTTGGTGATTAGCGCCTTCCAATCCCAGGGTACTGATTTAAATGCTGTGAGCTCCCACAATTTTGCTCACGACAAAACAACTCCACTTCATAAGTCTCATTATGAGCCTAAGTTTACATAGAGCATCATGTGAATATGTTTGTCATGTGATGGGATTGATAACTACCTAACAGTACAGTGATTTAAGTTGCTATTGGTAATCCTTGGCAATGTGCCTAAAGGAATAAAAGAAAAAATAAATAAATAAATAATTAAAACATTCTGCTCTCTGCAAATCGCACATCTTGGTGAACCCTCATTTGTCATGTGATCGGATTGCTAACTATCTAATAGAACAGTGATTTAAGTCACTGGTAATCCTTAGCCATGTGCCTAAAGGAATATAAAAAAGAAATAAATAGATATTTTAAAAACATTCTGCTCTCTTCAAATCGCACATCTTGGTGAACTCTCATGTTTTTACTTTCTTTTTATGTGATTTTTTGCATTCAATATTTTTATCTAATTTTTAATGTACAAAATAATATCATTAAATGAGCAACAATTATTTAATTACACAACTATTTTCATATATTATTATGTTTTGTCAATAGTCAATTTATGCAATTTAAGATTTTTACTTCTCTTTTTAATCCAATATTTTAATCTTTTACATCATAAATTTTATAAGAGCTTTGAATATATGCTTGGTTTGTTTGATTGTATACAGTAATAATAATAATAATGATAATAATTAATAATAATAACAATAATAATGATAATAATAATTACAAAAATAAAAATAAATAATAATAATAACAACAATAATAATAATAGAAATATGAATAAGAATAATGATATAAATAAAAATACAATAAATGAGTAATTTACGTTTTTAATTTTGAAGTTATTGTGTACTTTTTATACTTGTTTTTACTATTCAGTTTTTTAAACTACTACAAATTTGTAAAGAATTATGAAAAAAATTCAATTCTGAAAATGCCATTTCCTGACATTCATCCATCCAAACATTTTTTGTTTACCTCATCCTAAATCAGGGTGAGGCTGAGGTGGTTTTGAAGCCTCTATCTGTAAAGTTCCTTTCCCTGGGCCCCCTCTATTTTGAATACATGGTTTCACTCTCTGTTAGTTTGCAATAAGACATGACACTGCATAATCAACCATGCTCAACATTTCAAAATGAAAACAGGATAGAGCATAGAGAAATTCTATTTTCTCTATGGATAGAGTCAACAAATTGTTCTGAATACATGATGCATGACAGAAACTCATCATCAAGTGTATGTGTTAAGCCAACTATGAGTAAGCTGTCATGGCTGGCAATAAAAATCATTGGGTTCAACACACTTCAAACGTTATTGGACTCCAATATCATTACTTATTATTATTATTCTTTGCTTATTGATGTATTTTTCTTACAAGTATGATGTTTTGGATAGAATTACCACTGTAAAAAAGAAATCACCAGATGATGGAAGGTGAATTCTAATTTGAATTTTAAGACAACCACTAACAGAAGTAATTTTCTTTCATATATATTAAAATAATTGTATCTGGTACATAATTGTATACTTTTGTCCAACATAGCCTATTAATTATTAAACTTTAATATAATAATAATTATAATAAAATAATAAAATTAATAATAATAATAATAATAATAATAATAATAAATAATAATAATAACAATAATAATAATAATAATAATAATAATAATAATAAAAATAATAATAACAATAATAATAATAATAATAATAATAATAATAATAATAATAATAATAATAAATATACTATAATATTTTGATTGCATCTCATAATGAAACAACCTCAAAATAATGAAATAAAAAATAAATGAGAAATACTACATATGTGTATTCAGACATATCAACAGGCTTTTGTGGTTGGTGGACTAACTACTTTAGATCAATGTTGTAACCATAGCATCTACTTAGATTAACATGCAATAATGTGTCTAATATTTAAGTAGGCATATCAAGCATTCACTGGACTAATATCAGCTATACATAAATAAATAAACAGTTAGGCTGACTTGATTTTTTTTTTAACTTAAATTGTAAAAATGCTCATCAACAATCAAGTGCATTATGTTAAACCAACCATAAGTAGGCTGTCATGGCTGGAAACACAAATCATTGGGTTCAACACACTTCAAACGTTATTGGACTCCAATATCATTACTTATTATTATTATTCTTTGCTTTAAATTGATGTATTTTTCTTAGTATGATGTTTTGGATAGAATTACCACTGTAAAAAAGAAATCACCAGATGATGGAAGGTGAATTCTAATTTGAATTTTAAGACAACCACAAACAAAAGTAATTTTCTTTCATATATATTAAAATAATTGCATCTGGTACATAATTGTATACTTTTGTCCAACATAGCCTATTATTTATTAAACTTTACTATAATAATAATTATAATAAAATAATAAAATTAATAATAATAATAATAATAATAATAATAATAATAATAATAATAATAATAATAAATAATAATAATAATAATAATAATAATAATAATAATAATAATAATAATAATAATAATAATAAAAAATATACTATAATATTTTGAATGCATCTCATAATGAAACAACCTCAAAATAATGAAATAAAAAATAAATGAGAAATACTACATATGTGTATTCAGACATATCAACAGGCTTTTGTGGTTGGTGGACTAACTACTTTAGATCAATGTTGTAACCATAGCATCTACTTAGATTAACATGCAATAATGTGTCTAATATTTAAGTAGGCATATCAAGCATTCACTGGACTAATATCAGCTATACATAAATAAATAAACAGTTAGGCTGACTTGATTTTTTTTTAACTTAAAATTGTAAAAATGCTCATCAACAATCAAGTGCATTATGTTAAACCAACCATAAGTAGGCTGTCATGGCTGGAAACACAAATCATTGGGTTCAACACACTTCAAACGTTATTGGACTCCAATATCATTACTTATTATTATTATTCTTTGCTTTAAATTGATGTATTTTTCTTAGTATGATGTTTTGGATAGAATTACCACTGTAAAAAAGAAATCACCAGATGATGGAAGGTGAATTCTAATTTGAATTTTAAGACAACCACAAACAAAAGTAATTTTCTTTCATATATATTAAAATAATTGCATCTGGTACATAATTGTATACTTTTGTCCAACATAGCCTATTATTTATTAAACTTTACTATAATAATAATTATAATAAAATAATAAAATTAATAATAATAATAATAATAATAATAATAATAATAATAATAATAATAATAATAAATAATAATAATAATAATAATAATAATAATAATAATAATAATAATAATAATAATAATAATAAAAAATATACTATAATATTTTGAATGCATCTCATAATGAAACAACCTCAAAATAATGAAATAAAAAATAAATGAGAAATACTACATATGTGTATTCAGACATATCAACAGGCTTTTGTGGTTGGTGGACTAACTACTTTAGATCAATGTTGTAACCATAGCATCTACTTAGATTAACATGCAATAATGTGTCTAATATTTAAGTAGGCATATCAAGCATTCACTGGACTAATATCAGCTATACATAAATAAATAAACAGTTAGGCTGACTTGATTTTTTTTTAACTTAAAATTGTAAAAATGCTCATCAACAATCAAGTGCATTATGTTAAACCAACCATAAGTAGGCTGTCATGGCTGGAAACACAAATCATTGGGTTCATAATTGTATACTTTTGTTCACCATAGCTTATTATTTATTAAACTTAAATATTGTAATAATTATAATAACAAACATAACAAAATTAATAATAAAAATAATAATAATAATAATAATAATAATAATAATAATAATAATAATAATAATAATAGTAATAGTAATAGTAATAAATATATTGTAATAATAGTAATAGAACTAGTAGAAATAGAAGTAGCAATAATAATAGTAATAATGATAATAATAATAATACAATATTTTTATTGCACCTCACAATGAAACCTCAAAATAGTAAAATAAAAAATGAAGAAATACTACATGTGCATTCAAACATATCAATGGGATATATAATAAATATCTACCAGGACCATTTTAAAAACAGTATATAATATGCCCTGTATGTATATTACTGAAATGTTATCCTGGCTAAATAAGTTATAAATGAAATAGGCTTTGTGTCTTATATTTAAGTAGGCATATCAAGCATGCACTGGACTAATATCAGCTTAATGCATAAATAAATAATGAGGCTGACTTGAATTTGTTTTTTTGACATTATTGTAAAAATGTTCATCAATAAAGTTTTATTTTTCAGACATTAAAACATTAATGAAAGTATTACCAGATAAGTTTACAACAACAACAGCAGCAACAATAATGTAGCAATAATGATGATGATAATAATGATGATGATGATGATGATGATAACGATAACAACAATAATAAAGAAAATTTAATGATTTTTAATTTATTCTAATTTATTTAATTAATTTAATAAAGAAAATTTAATGATTTTTAATTTATTCTAATTTATTTTAAAGGTTTTTAAGAGTTTTAGACTTTTGTTCTTAAAAATTGTAAAAAAAAAAAATCAATCTTAATAGTTATTTATGCATGTTTCAACTTTTAAACAATTTTATATATTCATTATTCATTGTACACTATTTCTATATTTATGGCATGACCAACTTGAAATTGAATTTAAAATAAATGTAATGTGAAATAATATAAATCATTGTGAATTTGGGGGAGACAGGCTGCAGTGACAATGTATGTAAATGGGAGGGAGGGGGAATCTGTTTTTGAATGCGTCAACTCACGTTGCATCTACTCTTCCCTCTAGTTCAGATTCTTCACTGGTGATGAATGAAGGCAGGGTGACGGACACTTTAAACTTTGGCAGGACATACTCAGCCACAGTGAAAACCTGTTCCACAGCCACATGCTATAAAAGAGGAGTATTTCATTAACTTACTCTCTCGAAGTCAAGCAATTTTTTTATAATGATCTGGATATTAAGAGAAAATGCATAGATTATGTTTTAGATCAAGATAATAGAATGTAGTTAATCATAACTGTCAAAATGTGATTATCATTTTACTTTCTTTCAAAATTGTGGTTTCAATTTCATATACTGTACTTATAGTGTTGACAATTGTTATGCCACAGAGGTTTAACTTGGCTCCATACAATTGCTGCGTACCACCGCCAAACAGTTTTCAGAAATGCTGGTTGATCATTCGAATCTGGGAGCCTTTGTAATTGTGTTGGAGACTGCTATGAAGTACAATTTGCACTGTTAACGCTGTAGCGAAAATGTAGCGATTTTATGAAAACCAGGCATTATCGTTGCATCCAAAAATTTCATCTTAATATTAATTTAAAATATCTTTTCAAGTCAAAATTTAATTATTCAGGCTCTAATGATACTTTTATGCTAAAACTAAAAACGTTTTTACATACTATATTAACTACATTATTTATAGAATTTTTACATTATTTTAAACAATATTAATACAAACTGATGTCAAAGTTTACCCCTGAAGTAGCTGTAATAGTCCAGTCCCCTAGAACAGGCTGTGTTGTCATCATTAACTCTTCTGTTATTACACCTGTACTGGGCGGCTCATAGTCAATCCATTGCTTGATTAAATTCCCCAGTGGATCCTATGTTATAAAATAAAGAGAAAAGTAAACACTGATTTGTATCTGGATTACAATTTAAAAATTGGCCAAGTTGAATGAGTCAAACTCATTAGTACTCAAATATTTAATATCTTAAAAATAAAACACAAAAATTTACTTCTACCATATTTTTGTTGTTTATTAATAGTTAATGTGTTTTCACGGTGGATCACATGTAAAAAAAATAATGCAGCATTACTGACATAGATGTGAATGCTTGAACATCAAAACTTTATTCAAAATCAGATGAAAATACTAAAATATAATGATCAATGATAATGAAAAAACATCTTCATTATTATTTGAATATTTTCTAACAAAATTTAAAAATATTAATAATATACATTTATAATGCACACAACCAATCCATGAGTACTCAAAAATTCAATGTCTTACAAATGAAATACAATAATTTAAGAAACATATTTCAACAATATTATTATTGTTTATTAACAGTTGATGTATTTTCACTGATGTTTGATTACATAAATTTTACCTTGATTTCAATGTCAAAGTTCACCATGCGTTGGGATAAGTCAGGGTTCACAGCAAATATTCTGTAGTTTACTAAATAAAATTGAAAAAAGGTAAAAGTTGGAGCATCATCCATCATAAAACATTATTTTATATTCTTATTCATTTAACTTCTAAAAACTATCAAGTATAAACAATTATCATGGTAATAATCTCAGCCTTTGTACAGTAGTAGATTTCTTGTATCCTGTAGATAATTCCAGAGCTGATATTAAAAGGTTACCATATAGTACCACTAACTGAATTTATTTTTTTGTGCATAATCAATCAACCTAAAGAAAATAGAATTTTTTTTCTCTCATTTTCAATGTTAAACAACAAGCCAAACTGGACAAAATAATTTTTAACGATTTTGTGATGGAATGCCTGAAATCGTAAATTTTCAAGTCTGATTTTTCAAATATTGTCCTATAAACAGCTTTTTGTTTAAACTCAAGGGAGTGGCGGATGTAATAAAAATAACGAAAAACTTTTTTTTTCTGAAATTTCCATATTTCCCTGGCAACTGGTGCGCTAACTGGCCAAAAACAAAATTATATTTTTTATTTAAAAAAATCATCATTATTGGCGGATGTTTGGTTCGCAGTATAAAAAGTCTTGCTTTGGGTGCAAATATTGTATAGATAAATGACACCAAAAAATCTGAAATCAATGATGCATGACTAATTGTCACCACTGTCTTCCAAAGAATAAGGATTTACTTTCCGGATTTAAAAAGTACTTGTGAATAGAGGACTTGCATACTTGTTTGGCCTGGCTTATAAATGGCTTTGTCCGTCTGGATGTAGATTGAGAAACCCTTCGAAGCATATTTTAAGGTTTTTTCGTCTTCAAAGCTAATTCCCCCTGATGCATTTGCATGTATCATGTAGGCGCCATCTTGAATGTCCTCCGGCACCTTCAGAGAAAAAAAATATTCAAACTTAGACTGGTGTTTTTTTTTTGGTTTTTTTTTTGTTTTTTTGTTAATCCTTGTCTACATTGATTTTGTTTTCATTAACTCAATCACCTTGTTTAGCTTTTGTTTTATAAACTGTTTAAGTCTTCCTTTATTTTCTTTAGTTTATTTATCTGGTATATAATACTCAAAAATGCAACAAAGGTTGAAATAATTTTGAGTATACAATATGAACAAATGAAAGTACGGTATATATAAAATAAAACACCGCACATAATAAAAACCAAACTTTAGGCCTATCAATTCAATTCAATCTATATACTGTACATTAATTAATTATTATAAATCCATATACATGAAAATTGTTATTGCTTATTGATTGGTTTTAGGTGACTGTACCACTTAATAGGTAGTTTTCGCCGCACAACATTTAAGCTTAACTTTAACGTTAGTACCCAACATGCAGCACGATAGCTCCGCCCCTTTTGTAAACAAATCAAAATACGCATGCGCAAACCCGTAACTACCGTACGTTGGAGCACGTACAATCCTGAAATTAACGTACTCCGCAACGCAAGATGAATAAATTATGACGTCATCTGTTAACGTTAAAGTTAACGTTGTGCAGCGAAAACTGCGTAATTGTGTGTTGCAACTGTTCAAAGTGAAATGTAAAATAAATTATATATTATATAATAGGAAATGTACAATAAATTATATATTATATTATATAAAAATTAAAATTGAAAGTCAGAGTATGATAGATAATAATTAATTTCATACATTTTTCTAAATGTATTTCTCTAATGCAATAAATTATTATCATATTTTTTTATTATCATTCAATTTTAATTTATTTTCTATTTGTAAAGAGGTCCAAATATTTGGGAAATTCTGAAGCGGTCATAAAAAATATTTTGTATTTTATGTTACCTCCTCGAAGTTTTTAGCAACATATCGTGTGGTAAGCGGAAAGTCCATATCAAATTATGACACAGATTATATATGAGAATTTGGTCATTTTAAAAGTAATACACTTTACCCAAACATGCAAATGTTCACCTTTGTTATAAATAAATGTAAAGTTTCTCTTTAAATTAATTACATTTCATTTAAATAGAAGTATTCCATATCTAGATTTTTCAAAAAAAAAGAAAAAAGGAAAAAAGAATCATCCCTCCCTTATCAGTTTTTTGAACAACTAGATTGATAATCTCATTTTTTTTTTTGTCTAACATAATCTTATTTTTTTTAGTTATTAATGCTTTGTTTACTTTCATTGTACATAAATTGAATGATAATTCATATATTTTTAATTGTATACAGTAATACTCTCTTTTTATATATTTCTGTATTGCCTTTGTGATTGCTTTAATATTTTTATGTGCGGGCTCTCTGATCATCATCATACTGCTGTTTTAGGTCACCCTGGTTAATAAAGTTGAATGAAAAAAAAAATATAATAGATTTTGGTATTTTAGGAGAGAAATTTGAGATTTCTTTCTTGTATAAATAAACTTCAAACCTCAATTTCACATGTGATACCTGTAATTCAATTGTGTCAGTGACGCTACTGTTGTATGTCGTTACAGACTGTGTTAACTCAACCGAATTTTCCGTTATCCAGAGAGTCAAGGTGAAAGTTTCAGCAGCATCAATATTTAAGCTGACAACGAATGGCAATCCAGGGCGTATGGATTCTGGCGACACTATCACATACCCTCTACAAAAGAAAAAAAAATTATTATTTTTTTTTAAGTTATTCATTAAAAAAATACCTGTACCCCCAACTTTCCCCCCCACCTCCAAAAAAAGCTTTGAATTGCTTAATAAATTGCTCGCACACTACAATAGTGAAATTTTTTAATGATTTACAGACATTTTACTCTAATTGTTCTGATCAAATTCACTATCATGAATTGAATTGTAAATAAATAAAGCAATGGTGCTACAGTATTTAGATATATGTTTTGACCAGAGTTGAAATTATTGAAAATTTTCAAAGCAAACATCTCAATTTAAAGTAGTTAAATTTAACCTTATATCACTATATTTTGTGAGCTGGTGTCTCCCCCCCCCCCACAAACCCCTCCCATTTCAGGATTCCTAGATACACCACTGGCATTAACACTCTACAATATTAATCAGGCCTACTGTTTTTGAATTATAACTTGTTGGATATGTTTGTTGTTGTTGATTCTACACCTACAGTGTATAGTATGTTCCTAGAGATTTTCCAGGCAATTTGCGTTCGGCATACTGCTACGGTTGATTGATTGAAATGAATACTGCAGTATCTGCTTCATTTGAACTATTGTTGGAGTGTAAACCAAAACTGAAACAATCGTGATGTGTAATAGGCCTGTTAGTGCCAAGTTCTAAATGCCCGTCCCTAGGCTACATGAAGTCAGACATTATGAAAAAAATTTATGTTGGTTTAAGTGCATTCAAGTGTTTAGCAAGTGGGTGAAGCTAAAAAGTGTGAAACATGAATTCAAAAAGGTTCATTTTGGATGACCTCCTTTTCACTGAAACTTCATGATGAATAGACTGGTAGGTAAATAAATGAGTGTTTACTTAAATTACAAAACTCTTAGGTCTTGCAATACCCACCTTAACCAACAAACTTAATTATTAATAGATCACCCACTGTTAAACATTTACTGCAAATAGTATCCATAATTTGTTTTCACCATAGTGAAGAGGGCCGAATATGATATTTTTGGCAAGGTACCACTCTTAATAATTGTGTGAAGGTGCAATGCTGCAAAAATGTTTTACAAAAACAAGTCCTCAAAAGCTTGGAGAGTGTATAGTACTGTATAAATTTTTTGTCACTTCAGGGGACAATACATAAAGAAAAAGAAAAGAAAGGAAAGAAAGAAAAAATGAAATGAAACAAAGATTTAAAAAAAAAGGAATATTGAAAAGAAGTAAAGAATTAAAGACTGAATTCGTAGAATAAAATTAGTAGAAAATATTTAAAAAAAAAAAAAAAGCTCAGCTTAATTGGAAGGAAAAGAAAAAGAAAGGAATGGTAAGTAAATATCTAAGGAATGGACTACCACATGATTATCTTTAAATGGTTAGTTTAAATATTTCAAAATAATGGCTAATTTTTCCAAAATAAGATGTATTCACAACATAATATAATACAATATAATTTAATATAATATAAGAATATCATGAGATGTACTGTAATATGCCAACTAGATTTCCTAGTCAATGGCTGCCAATAACTGATATATTTTCAGTGGCTAAATTTATTGTTAATACATCTGTTGGATAATAAAATTGCCAACTAAAACTATTAACCACTTTAGATTTTAGAGATTTACTGTAGTCTGACCAACTTATGTATAGTAACAAACCTCACAAGGCGTTTCTTCATTGCAAGTCCGACAGTATGGGCAAGCCAAATGCCTGTCGAACGTAACAACTAGGCTTAGGCCCCCAGACTTGGCTCAGCAAACTTTGCTACAAGGGATTGACACAGTACGAAACACAAAACAAACTCAAGAGAAACTTCTTTATTAAAAACTTTAAAAAAAGATATAGAAAATCCATAGGAAATCCAGTCTTCTGAATAACGTCTATTAAATTTCTTCTATTCAACACTTGTTGAAGCGCTTGGGTGTCATTGTCTTTCGTTGACCAACGACAAAGGAATGAGGGCGAACCATGGGAGTGGGCAGAGTCACGTGCTAGGACAATCAGTCGGTTCTATTTTTGTCGTAGTGTTGTTCTTTAAGGAATATGTCAATTAGGCAGTTTATCCAGGTAAGTATTCACAAAATAGATGCAAATATTGTGATGTATTAAAATTATATTAACTGCGTTTTACAGTCTGGCTATTGCAGTATTCTTCATCGTCATCATTGTGAAGCAAATTTTCTAATACCATCAGTGATATTTCTGCCAGGCTAATGCATAACATGCATGGATATTAAACAATGAAAGTGGTCCACTACCTTGTAACCTAATCATGAACATCATTGTCAGTAAATTGCATTAAATTACAGTACCGTCCTCAGTGATTGTTCTGTTCAAACCAAAGCTTAAGTTTTATTTTTCATTACAACTTCAGGACTGAGATTTAAATTACAATTGGCATAGACGCAAGTTTTTTGTTGTGAAACTACTGTACAATTCAAGACCAATTTGGGATCTGAAAATATAGGGTGGTCTCAGGGTTTGATCCCCTTTCAGTTTGGTTTTATTGGCTCTCATTTTTTCAACAGTGGCAGCGTGCCACACACTATACAATGCGTCAAAACTTACTTAATTAAATACAGTATAACAAAAAGAGTAAAGCAAAAACAAAATTGGTAACAAAAAGGCAAACCCTAACATCAAACATCATAAAGGGTTAATTTTGTGTTAACATAAAATGTAGTCTGTAATGTAAGTAATAAATCAGGTTTGATATTTTCTAATATTATCATTATTGACAGTTTGCAGAAATGGTCTATACTAATGTTTGAAGAAGCGTTTGCTATACGTAGGCTACATCCGTTGCTTAACAATGGGCTGAAAGTTTCAAAAGAGCTTTCTTTGTTATTGTAGGTAGCAGTAAGGTAAGAATGCTTTGATCTTTAGTTTATTCATAACTATGTGATCTACAGTACTAGGGGTAATATTTTGATTGGTCAAACACTTTTGGTACTTGTGCATATTATAAGCTTGCAAATATGGATAATTTTTCATTCCTGATGATGACATAATTAATGTTGAAATATTGAATCCCGACAAGATGGCGTGCATTTCGATTGGAGTATGTATTTTACTATCTAATTTTATTTGGTTCTTTGAAAAAGCGGTCTCGAATTTAGAGGGGTCATGGAATTACAGGGGTCTCAAACTGGAGGGTGCACCATACATCATGGATAACCCGTGATAGAAAACTTTCTTCTTCTTTCTAGTGATGTCCTTCTGATGATGGTGAACTGGGTAACATGTGCTCTTTTCTGAAGAGTGTAATGGATTCTTGAATGACATGAACATTGGTCATATTACACATGGAAAATGGCCTTAAATGTCTCTTCCAAAATAATGGTGCACTTTGGTAACTTGCATTTAGGCCGCCAACTTAGAACATACTTAAGTATCTACAGTGCCACCAGGGGCGGATTGCTATAAGCGAACTTTAGACGGTCTTAACGGTTAGCCGGCTATTATCGTGATGTCACTACTGGTCTATCATTATAGACCATTGCTATACCGCGGTCTAACCAGTTAGCCATCTTAAATTTTAAAGACTAATCGGAGGAGGCTTAAAACGGTCTTAAATCATTTTCATCATGGCGTTCTGCTGATTAATTCAACAGTGCAATGGCAAGACCTAGGCCTAGATCGTCAAAGTCGGTGGATCGAACGACGAATACTCCGCACACTTCTCTGTGTCTTTAAAAATAGGTCTACAGTGTTTATTTGCGTTCATTTTGATACATTTGCGTGCGCGAGCACGCATGACGTCGCCCTCAATCTTACGTTACCAGGGAGTGCTTGTTTGCATTTCAATACTCAAATGTCTTAGGGAAGAATGTTTTATAGCAATGGTCTTAGAGGAATGACTTTAGTTAAAGACTGTCTAAGTGATAAAGCCGGCATAAAGGAGTTAAGACTACCAGTTAAGACCGTTTTATAGCAATCCGCCCCAGGTGATGAGAGACGTTGACTAGATAAAGTTCCTTGTCCAAGGAAGACAAGTGAATTCATGAACAATGCTTGGGAGTATGAAAAACATAACTCACCCATTGGTAAAGTGGATCAATCCAACAGCCACAAGAAGTAATGTTGTAATGGAGACAGCTTTCAAAGTCATAGTTATTGCTCTATAAGAAAAAAAAAATTTTTTTAAGGTCAATACTGTAATTGTACAATTATACAATTTTTTAAAAATATATCTATCTGATCCCATTTTTTCCTTTTTCGCAAGCCATCTATACAGTACGCCTATCCATGATTTACGTTCAATTATATTTTAACATTTCAACCTATCCTTAGGCCATGTAACAAAAAATCCTTATTTCCCGTCCTGGGTTTTTCAAAATGTTGGTGAGGAAGACACTTATTATTTAATATTTGTTTTTCACAGTTCATCAAAATATGCCAAAGAATGTTCTCAATGTTAGCAAAATGTGTTGTAAACAATTTGTCAATAGTCAATAGCCTTCCGAGGCCTGTTACATCTACGGATAAATTTTAGGTACGTCCCGGTACTACGGGGACACAACTAGGCCTATGTGTACATCTCCGGCAGTCCCGGCTATAGTGCCCCACTATGGCCCGAGTCAGGGAGGGCCGGGACAAGGCAACACCCACTGACAAGTGCATAAACCAAAACAAAATTTATCAGGTTTTTTTTTATCTTTAATTTATAAATAGTGGATTTCAAAAGGATAAATATAATTATACTTCGTTTGTACTCAATCTGGGGACTTGATTCAAAGAGCAAAATAAAGCTGCTATCGGATTACCGATAGGCCCAAGGCCTAGCCTATAGGGCCTAGGCCCCAGAATAAAGGGAGTCCGAGGATGCAGTGGTGTGTTGGTATGCACCTATTAAAATACTAATATTTTAGTGATTAGGCCTAACTGCGTAGGCTGTTACCCAAAGGAGATAAGATAACTTTTTAAAGCCTATGCGTACATTATTTTAGTAAATTGCAGCTTAGTCTAGGACATACCTTTAGTTAGTAGTAACACATTCGATCAAACTACCCCGGCTGAGTTCCACTGACGTCTCCTTTTTACAATCAATAAACAACGTTTTGGAAGCTGTTACTAGTCAAAGAGTATATACAAAGATATACTGTTATATAATATAACAGAAGAGAGTCCACTCAGACTGAAAAAGCGTTCCGCTCGACGACAGAACGCCCGCCGACAGCCTACATGTTTCATATAGGCCTATTCGACATCGAACACAATGTCGAGTATGAAACATGTAGGCTCCCGGCACCTTGACTTCTGACGATTAGTGTTAACAAATTTTCACAAAATAATGACAAAATTATTATTATTGTTTATTTTCGGTAAATATTTTCAGCCGCTTCAAATTTCGTTTCTTTTCTTCTTTTTTCCTTCCTATGTTTATTCCGTTTTTCGTTAAATTTAATTTAATATACTAGATACATATTTACGCATAATCTTTATATATAATATATAGTAAGTATATCATTTCGAGTATTATTTACATATTTTAACTGGACTCTAGTACTATAAGCCTGTGTATACATTGTTTCTTTATTTAACATAATTCAATCTTATTGCTTTATTCAAATATCAAATATTATTCAACTTTAACGATTACATTATTTCATATAATATATTTTTCAAATAAATATCTAAACCGTTTTCATTAATGAAATATAAACTCTGAAAATACATTTACGTAGATATGATAAATAAAAATAAACATAGTAGTAATCCATCTATTCATTAACAAAAATAACGGTTTCAATATTCTAATCAATTTGATATAGCCGGAGCATAGACCAATTATAAGTCCATGGCCGGAGTTAGTTTCAAACTAGGCAAACCTTGCTGAAAATTTACACTTTCTCCATCAAAAGGCTTTTTCATGAACAGTGGATGACGTTCGAAGCACGAACTCTGTATGACCAAAGCCAGTACCGTCACGAATTTTAATCGTGCGGGAAATTTTGATTTTTTTTTTTATCTTTATAAAGAGGCCTGGAGAATGAGATAAAATTACTAATCTTTTCAAGAGGAAAAAAACATTGAATTTTGAAGAACTTGGAGGTCAATAAAAAAAAACCTCTAGAATTCGGGAAAGCTCATTTCCGGCCCATTTTCCATCCGCCCCTGATTATAATGTGGGTGTTAATACCGTTATCACAGACAGTGCCTGAGTCACTAACAGTTGGATAGATCTTATTAATAATTATTAATGATTTTTTTTCTCATTTATCATCATAAATCCGGGATTTTAAGGTTTTCCTCATCATTACCTAACTCTCATTTGCTTGTGAAAGTATTTGAAGTTCGTGTGGAAAAATACTAAATAAAGTACAATGTTTTGAATGTTACTTTGGTGTTTCCGACTATTTTTTGACTACTGTTTTATACATTAATTTGTTTGACTGAAGAGAAAACGTTATACACACATACCAGACTGAGGAAGGGCTGGGGAACATAGTCATAGTCAAAGCAAACACATCATTAACTATATGTTCTCAATTAATAAGAATTACATATATCGAATACCAATGCATGGATGGATGATTGTTTATAATGAATAGTATCTTCTAGTATAGTGAGGCCTATTAAATATTATTTTTCTTATATACTCCCATCAGCCTTTTTCTTTTATCAAATTAAAAATACTATTGTGATTCAAAGTAAACTTTCAAAAAAAAAAACCTTACAATACATAGCATATTTCCCAATAATGTTATGTTTATAAAGTCTTGCTTTTATATTTCGTTAAAACGGATAATGTCTTAAATCACTGTATTTATATGCTGCCATCACTCGGCACAACTCATGCATCCCTAACAGACGCTAGGGGAGTTTTCCCCCATACAGCGGATCGGGCGTCACTCTGACTCATGTGTATTAAGAATAGCAGTGGACTTTCTTCTGTTACTCTTTGCTGTGTAGTGTTCTGTGTTGCGGGTGACAAGTGATGCAAATCAAATATTTCATTCCGTAATTCGTGGAAGAGATTCTACGAGACACGAGCGTGCGCATATGCTAAATTATGCCAAATGTCAAATTTCGAATAATCGCCCCACTGCATAACCATAACCCCAAATGTTAAATTTCGAATAAGCGCCCCCTGCATAAGCTCCGAAATGTTCAATTTCGAATAAGCGCCCCCCAAATGTTCAATTTCGATAGCCCCTTTTTAAAAAATGCAAACTAATTTTAATAGTTTTTCTTCAGTGAGAATTTAATTGTAACCCTGATCTGTGTGCTTTGGTGGCATACTGTGAAGGCTATTTCCAATGAAGGGTGATTTATTATTAGTAGGCCTATTGCAATTGTATACACAAACATTTAAAAAATACTTCCTCAAATAACTAGGCCTACCCCTCAAAAACCTTCCTGAAATAAAGGATGGTATGGGAGGTAAGTAGACAGCAACGACAAAAGCGATAAACCTCAAACAGAAGAGGCAGTAATGAATTAAAGATTAGTAAAACAAAAAACATTTTTTTTTTTTTTTTTTTGAGCTGATAATGGAAAATGTACGGTTTGCATTGTAGTGATACACAAATAAGCATTACGGTATCATAATTGTGAGGTTATGGGGAACAAAGATAGGCATTACAGTAGGCCTATCATAATTTGAGATTATGAAAATAAAATATTGTACTATATATTTAGCACTTTTGGTCTTTCAAATACAATGTCTATCTTCCTCAGATTATCATTTATTTTTTTGGAAATTGTGATATTTGAAATATATTGCCATGGTAATAGAATATTAAACAAAATTTGAACACAGTATTGACTAAAACTTTTATAATAAGTCAACGTTTAGTGTGATAGGCCGGTAGGCCAATCTACTTAACTTTTTTTTTGTTTTTGGCATTGTTTTATTCATAACTTTGAACAAGCAAAAATGTGAAACCTACAAATGCAATGAGCACTTTGAAGATAAAGTTTATAAATACGGGTGGACGTAGTTTTACATTGGGAGGGTGGGGGTGTCAATTTTTTTTTTCATAAAAACTCCAAAAAGAATTCCTAGATGGCGGGGAAATGAGCTTTCCATTCCAAACTTCTGAGGTGTCTTTTAATGACTTTTACTATAGGCCTACTACTATACTATACTATACTATACTATACTATACTATACTATACTATACTATACTATACTATACTATACTATACTATACTATACTATACTATACTATACTATACTATACTATACTATACTATACTATACTACACTATACGGTACTATATTTTATATATACTTATTTTTTATTATTGTATGCACAATTTTTATATTTGTAATATGCAATGAATTGTTTCCGCTCTGTTTTTCCTTTCTAAAATTGGACAGTAAAATTGAATTGAATTTAAGTTCTTCAAAATTCAAGGTTTTCCCCTCTTGAAAACGGTCAGTTAAACCAAACTTTCTCACTCTTATTACAGTAAATATACCTATTTATGTGTGTATATATGTACATAAAAGATTGAGTTGCATACGTATTCTTCTTTTCATGCACCTATGAACCCCAAACAGGAAGGATGGTCAGTGGGTCCTCTCCTGGGAAAATTTTGAGAATTTCGATCCCTAGATGGCAGGAAATTAGCTTTCCCGATTTCTGAGCTGTCTTTTAATGACTTTAAATTCTTCAAATTTTAAGGTTTTCCCCCTCTTGAAAACGATCAGGTAAACTTTCTTATGCCTAAACACAGGCCTATTATGTGTATATATAATTACATCGCATACATATTCTTCTTCTTTCCATAAATCGATGAACCATTAAGAGAAAACTTTTATTAGGTGGTATCCAAGGTTATTGACGGCTGGTTTAATTCATATTAAAGTTTTGTTTTTTCTTCGGCTAAAATTTTCTAAAATTATGCCAGCACATTTGCTAGATGCTAAATGGGTCTAAATTATGCCAAAATAAATTATCTTTAAGCGCAAGTGACAAAAAATTATTTTTTTAACAGGCGCTATACAAATTCTCCAATTTATTATTTATTTTATTCTAGCCACGCCCCGCCCTTCTATTCAGACCGTGAATTTTAGCTTTTGTATAGCTTTTCACTGGTAGGCTCAGCCTTTGTTTAGTTTTCAACCAATCAGCAGCAAGTCTCATCACTCAAACATATAAGTATTTCCCTGTTTGAGATCTCTGCAGATATTATTCTCATGAAGACGGTTGAAGCAAGTCAACCGAAACGTCGAGATATTCTCAACCAACAACAACAGTTCTTTTCAGAACTATCTACGTGGTGTACCGCAAGCATTAATTATATATTACACTTCGCCATGCAAACCTTCAAACAATATTGTATTATTTATTATTATAAAAAGCATAATTATGCTAGGTTTGGTCACTACGGTGTGTTGCTGTGGGTACCACGCTTGAGTGCATAATAACGATTGATGGCAGCATTAATGATACTGTACTCTACTCTGCAAAGACCTCCTCCTCTTGAGACCGCCGGTCACCGTTGACCTTGAATATGAAGGGGAGGGGATCAGGGGAATTTCCCACGTTAATCGTCGTACGAAAATGTCGATTTCTTGGCCCCTCTTGCCGAGATAAGCAATATTATTGTAATTGCCACCGCATCCTGAACGTATTGTGGTCTAATTTGGCCCCATTAAACCATTTTTAATCAAAGGGCCAAATTAAATTGAAATTAGATTTTAAAATATTTTCCCTCAAACCCCAAAGATTTTATTCCGGCCCTGAACGACCCCTCGGTACCCCACGTCGGAGCCATCACACTAGGATTTAGATTTAGCTCAGAAATTGAATAATTGTTAGTAGGCCCCTATGTTGTATTGTCCGCAAGTAGCAGACAGGCCAGTAGGCGGGGCGGGTGGATGGGGGTGTTTTTGAAGAGGGTGAGGGCGCACCCACTCCCAAAATTCAAAAGGTCCACTTTTTAAACCTATTATTTTACACAAAAAAAAAATGTTCCTAATTATTGCAACTGCAATGCATTGCATTTTGTATTTGCAGCCGTTAATTTGATACCAGCAGTGGTATGTTAAAATGATCAGCTGTGGTAATTACAAATTGATCCATATGAAAAACGTTATCTATAGGCCTATAGATGTAAAGGACAAAAAACGGTACGCATTACTTCATCAGGTCCCTAAAAACACAAACTAAAATCTTAATTCTCGAATGGTTTGAGAAATCATGGCCCTCATGTAAGATGTTTGAGGGCCATAAGCTTTCGGAGGATTTTCCCCAAAACCCCCTCTCCATGCACCTCTGACCCTGGACTCTCGAATTTAAAAAGTCCACTTTATAAAAACTATTGACTAAAATCGTTCCTAAATATCATGAAATGCTATAGTATACATTGCATTTTTGTTGCAGCTCTTCTAAATTATCAGCACAGTGATTGCAGATTGATCCATTGAACAATTTTATTTTGCCTACAGCAGATGTAAAGGACCTAAAAATGTTACGGTATTTCTTAAGGTCCCTACATCCCAAATGAATGAAAATTTATAGTATTCACAAATTATGGTTTCAGAAATCCTATTATATCAAGCGACAACTTTGTCGATGCGTTAAGGCTTCGCCTAGCTAGGAAACCCTACTAGACCTCCAAATTTCAGTCCATTCAGTCCAAATTTAAAATCCATTTTTATAACCTCTTAATTCAGTAAAAAGGTTATTAGTTTACTATAGTTATTTACCAGCTCTTTAAGCCGTTAATTTTTAATCTGTGGTACGAAAATTGTTGGTATCAGTCAGCTCCAGTAATTGGAGATGGATCCATTATGAACAACTAAATATTATCTGTAGGCCTACAAAGATCTAAGGGACAAAAAAGTTACAACTTTGGTCCCAGCAACAACAAAATGAAAAAATAAATATATAAATAAATAAATTGATAGAAATCCATTTATAAGGCGCTCAAACTTTTTGGACATCTCTGAATTCACCACCTACGAATAGAGGAGTCGCAAATCATGCAAACCTTATATACCTTTTCTCAGAGTTATTGGTGCATTATAGAATCAATACCCCGGTATCCGGTCCATATGATACAGATTGTCACAGTTTTAGTATAATAATTTAAAAAGTACATAAAAAAACAATGGCAATCAAATTCATCATAAGACATTATGTTTTAAAGATGTATTGTCCCTGAAAACGACAAATAATTCTAAAAATTAATTTTGAAATTAACTTGCTTATTTTGCAGTATACAAATTATTAACTTAAACATAGAAATTATTGGACTTAAAAAATATGACCCGTATTTTTATACTGGATAATGATAATACAAATAATAAAACAACATCCAGTGACTGGAAGCGTACACCTATCATTTGTCGCTATAAAATTACTAATTTAATTCTGTCTGTTTTCGATCAGTATTTCGCAAGGGACAATACATTACATTGTGGCCTATAATACTTTTGAAAAATTCGCTCGGCAGATAATAAATTGAAAATATTTTGGAGGCTATGTGGCATCAAGTTACTCTTCTTACCCCTTTAACAGTACCTGACCTTTCACCAAAATCCAGATCCCGGCCATTAATAATCATGCTTTCAGTATGTTCTACTTTAAACATTAACACAGGATTAATTCAAAATACCATAAACAACTTCATTTCATAAGCGTTATAATGGTGTAATAAAATGCTTGAGCATTAAAAAAAAAAAAAAAAAAAAAAAATAGAAAGAATAAACGAATTTTACGGCTAGGCTAATATTTTTTTATTCGATTCTTTCTAAGTAAAAATGAGTACAGTATAATTATACTGTAGGTACTTCATAGATTTAAAAAAAAAATTAATATGCTAGTATTTCATAAGCCTAGTTTTAGTATGCTTCTTTTAAATGTGTCTACCATTTTTTAGATAATATAATTACCTTTTTATGTATTTGGCAAACTGCGGTTTGAACTGGTTGTTTTATTGAGAGTCGGCGCGGCGGTGGCAGCATCATCATATCGCGATTCTTTGATATCGCCCTCTTCGGCACAGAGAAAAATAATAGATAAATAAATCATCATTAGAGTCTAGACGAAGTAGGTCTATCCGATCCCACACATTTTTTAGTAAGTAAAGAATGGTAGTTAAGTGATCTTCTCACTTCTTCAAACGATATATCAATTTATAATTGTCCATAAAACGAGCAAATGAATGGTTTTGATAACGGGTATACAACAGATCGCCGTAGGCCGTAGGCCTATATAAATGATCACAACAAATCAAATCATGCTGGAGGTGAGCACTCAGTCCCGCACTCAGTTTTAGTTAATGCTTGGCATTGGTCGTTCTTTTCTCTAGGACAGGCCTTCGAGGCTTTAGTACTACGCCTAGGCCCACTGTCGTGGGCCTGCAGTGTATTCTTTCAGGACCTAGCCTAGGCAAAGCCTTGCGATAAAAGCCTGTTTTTTATACTCGCAACCAAAGATAACCCAGTAAAAAACTAAACAGCAATTGTTCATGTCTTTTTTAGGCCTATAAAAAAAGAAAAGATAACGAATTTATCGTGTAACAAAATATATTGACAATTAAATCAATTCAAATGACGTCATAATCATAGAAAAAGGATAAAATCGTTGTTAATGTACTACAGTACTATATTTATTTAAATACTAATTTTATAGGCCTAGCTCGGCCTAGGTCTTTTTTTGAAATTAAATTTATGTATAGTCTTTTTTTTCATTTTTGTTTCCCAATTGTTAAAAATATTTATTAATGTATATTAATATACTAATCCAATCAATTCATTAATTTAATATATTTTTGTATTCTTTAAGAAATGTTGTTAATGTGCAGTATACATTAATAATTAATTCCTTAAATAGTATCTATAGAGCTTTTTATATATTTTTATAACCTTTTTTAATTGTGTGCAATATATTCATGTTAACTTTTCCTCATGGATGACACTCACTGCGTTGTACGACGGTCGTGTCGTCACACGACGAATCCACATTTGATTCCGGCGAGCGACAGACGACGCAACGCCATCTGCTGATTGTCAGTGGCAACCTGAATGGATCCTCATTAAAAAGACGATCCGTTGGGTTCGCGTCTTTGCGTGCGTCGCCGTCGCACACAGTGAGTAACCGGCTTTTAGGGGTAGCTTACTCTTTTGAGTTACAGTAATTTATTTGCTTTAGCTGACCCTGACCATCGTTTTGTTGTTTTTTGTTGTTATTGTGATTTTTGATTTTTATATGGTTGAATAAATAAAATGAAATGAAAAAAATGCCATACTGTATAATATGGTCGAATAAATAAATGAAATGGAAAAAAGGCCAAGGCATGATAAGTTACAAAATTCATTTTACCTATATACTCTTTCAAGAGGAGGAAAGGAGTAACTGCAGTCAAAGAATGTTTTATTTTGTTTTGAAAGTAATGGACGACCCATTAAATGGCATTCGCATAAACATAAACTTCAATCTTGTTTCTTTACTATACTCAACTACAGAGATGGTAAAAAAAAAACCACTTTGTTTATTTTCCAGATATGTTACTAAAAAACTTGCTGTCTTAAGAAAATTCATCTACAAACTCGTTTGAACACTTGGAAAGGAGATGGCTTCAGAAATAAGTGTTGCAATTTCCGATGGCGTACTTACACTATCTGCACTAGGCCCTGCTGTTTTGTTAGGCCCAAGTAATAAATATGCTTCAGCTGGGTTTCTGCTGGTTGCTACAGCAGCGTTTCTGGGCGTGTTCAGATTTGGCCAAAGCCAAGCTGGTCACAACCTCATCTACTACCATAAACTCTTTACATGGCTCTCCACAATCTTAGGAATGAACCTACTAGCTTCTGGATTTTACTATGCAAATAACCATTCCACTATAGCATCAATTCATTTGGTATTAGCGGTCGTTTTCACTCTTGGAAGCTTGCGGACACTAAACGTGATTGATGAGCAAAGGGCAGAGACAGTAGCATCAACTACAGCAGTTTTGTCTTTTCTTTTCGGAAGTCTACTCCTAAGGAATCCATTTGGTGTTCTAGGAATGTTGTTGTATGCAGTTTCTGGTGCTGTTGGTACTACCGGGGAACTTATGCAAGTGAAGCGTGTTAATTGGTTTCATTATATATTTGCATTTGGAACACTGACGTTATTGAAAGCATTTCAATATTAAGACAAGCTTGACTGAAAAAAAAAATCAGGCCTCATAGTTGGCTCAGCCTTCAGAATTGTCTGAAAATAATGAACTATGATACATAGTTTGATAGGCCTACTCTGTGGTGGCTCCAGAAATTTGCTGACAGTGGGGTCTAAACGAAGGGGCCCGACTAGAGCAAATCCTGATTCCCACTGGCACCACCGCTGATCAAACAGCTAATATTTTTCTTAAAAGTTAAGGAACTGTTATGTAATCGCTTCATAAAACTTCAGACGATTCCAAAGGCCTGCCAACTTGGAGGCATTTGTTGTGCGTGATAAATATTTGTTTACATTGATTGACCATCAATATGGGTATGCGCAGTTTAATCTGCAAAGTGGCATTGAATAAGTATTATATTTAAACTTTAATTCAAAGAGATTTAGAGACTGAGAGGTATACAGATATGATTCTGATACAAACATACAAAGGTCAAGGGCATTGTAGATTCTGGGTTGCATTAAATTTCATTAAACAATATTATTTATAGCTCTGTATAATTTTTATGTGTTTAAATTTCTCTCACTTCAGTAAATTTTTGATTGACCTCATTAAATGTAGGGGACTATCTGAAGACAGGGTTTTTAGACGACAGTGTCTTCCTGATGGATATGTAATAGCCAAGCAAAAGTACTCTATTAGAGTAAAAATAATCTTTACATACATGTGTATTCACATGTATACAGTACATGCATACATACACAGTACAGAGCATTTTTATATGCCATAGTATACAGCATTTAGAAAACAATATACTGTAATGCAATATTTGACTTTCGCAGGAAATGCAACTTAGCTTTTTCATTTTGATTGGACTTTGTTTTAAACACCATTACAACTTGTTCCGTTTTTCAACAAAATCATGACTTCTACTGTAGTTTTTCATGAATACCTTTGAATTCTGCACAGTTTTTATTTTATTTATAGTAATGCTTGTATTGTACTCTTATCAGTAAGAGTTCCATGGAAACAGTTTAGGCAACACTTTCTATTATTTTCAAACTTGCCACCCACCAATAATGATTTCGAATAAAAATAAAATTTTATTTTTGGCCAATTAGTGCACCCGCTACCACGAAAAAATGGAAATAAAAAAAAGTGTTTTTCTTTATTTCTTACTATGCCAGCCTCTGCTTTGAAATCTCCAAAAATAAGATACAGTATTTCTTCCCAATTATGTAAATTTAAACCATTACTACACTGTTTACATTCACCAATAAAATGTTTTGTTTTCTCCTCTGTCTGGGTGTTTTCTAAAACCATTTGATAATAATAAGAAAACAAAATTTTATTTTTTTTGTTATTTTGTCCGATGGAGGGTGTCTGTCTCCATGTAGTGGCACGGGTCCTAGACAAGAGAGCAAGTGGGCTTGCCCAAAGACTTTCTGGAAGGAGGTCCAGGAGTTCAAACCCTGGAAGCTTTGACAATTTAGGGATTTGAAAGGTTTAACGAATTGAGCTGAAAGTGCCACAGGCGAGCTCTCCCCCCCTCCCCCGGAAGGAAAACAACAACCACAATTCGTCGGGGAGAAATGTGTACGTATTTTTTACATATCAGACCCCAAAACCGATGGAATAAGCCTTTGAAACCACTAAATTGTCTTTTTTTTGGAACACTTTCTCGAGATTTTGAGCGACGCCCAACCACGCACACCTTTTTTCATTGGGACATTGGCCTCCATCGGGAAAATCCTGGCGCCACCACTGGATACTACCCCTGAATTTACAAGATAAAGATTTCAGAGAAAAACTTTCACACACAGCTTTGACAACCTTGAAATCTTAAATCAATGTATGTGGTTGAGTTTCCACTTCCCAGATAGGCCTATGCAAATTAATCCTCACAAATTTAATTAGTACATTATGAGAAGGTTGCAAAGATTTTCCAAGTCTAAGTACCAAAACAATAGTAAAATCTCAAAGATTTTGAGCGACGCCCAACCATGCACACATTTTTTCGTCGGGTACATTGGCCTCCGTCGGGAAAATCCTGGCGCCAACACTGGATACCCTGAATTTACAAGATAAAGATTTCAAAGAAAAACTTCCACACCAGCTTTCACAGCCTTGAAATCTTAAATCAATGTATGTGGTTGAGTTTCCACTTCCCAGATAGTACAAAAAAAAATGCAAATTAATCCTCACAAATTTAATTAGTATGAGAAAGTTGCAAAGATTTTCCAAGTCTAAGTACCGAAACAAGAGTAAAATTTTAAGGTTGTGAAAGCTGCTGTTTCTTTTAAAACCATACTTATAGAGGGTGACACATCCTGGACATCCTAGAAGGCTAGCTGATATTGATCAGACCGGTGCCCTCTTTAAAAAAATGAAATAATGTGAAGGTTTTAGGCGAAGTCTCCTTACAAGGCTTATAGGGAATGGAGATGTGTTTCTGGTCATTAGAAAAAATTCCTGCTCTGCAACTTTGGACCCAGGACCTTGGGGTTGCAAGTGGATGTAGCAAGTACTGCTACATCCAAGTTCATTGCTCTTCTGCTTTCAAGTTGGTCATAAGCTTCAATTCCTCCAGTTTTCTCTATAAGCTGTATGCGGGGAGTATCCCTCTTTTTGGACCGGGGTTTTCATGGTCATAAGCAGCTTTGGTCATTAATTAGAAAAATAATATCAAAAAGATACGATTGGTATTCAATTGCGCTGCAGAAAGGTAGGTGGCCTTTCACCGCCGGGATCTTTAATTAGAGGAGATCTTTAAATATCAAGTATTAATACAGTTACTGTAGTTCTATTAATATTTTAAATATCCTTAACAATGTCAATTTGTAATAACAAATTTCTGGTTGTTTTCAGACAATTATTTAGTACTTATATTTTGTATAGTTTTATACTGTACTGTATATTTATATCACCAAAGCTAAAACTTGATTTTTCTGATTGATATTTTGTTTAATATTATTATAGCATAGTATTTTTTTTTTTTTAATGCAGTAAAAGCTTTTTACAAGCTAGGTGAATTTTGCTAACACATCCTAGCTTGGCACTGATTAATATATTCTGTCTGTTCAGGAACTTGCACATATTAACGTAACAAGTAATTTCCCGATGAGTTGTGGCATATGAGTGGGCATGAGTGGCAGTAGGGAAAAATTCAATTTTTATTGTGAAATGCACATTGTTTAACTCTGCATTAACAGATAAGAAAATATTTTATTGTATCATTCTGAAAACACTACCGGTAAGATTTTTGAGTTTAAGTATGAAGAGTGCAATTTTCCAGGCACCTGTAAATGTCCATATTCTCAAAATTTTCTCACCTCGGCCTCGACCTGAAGTGGTTTGGACTCTAGTCAAAATCAGCCAAATCCTGCATCCGCCCCAGTACTGTATACGTTAAGCTCTGGAAAAAATTTTTGTGGCAATTTACATGAATAAAGTAAAAGATTTTTAATTCTTTCTAAAACAGGTTTTACTGTTTTATTGTGGATGATCTTGTGGTTTTTTTTCCCTCATTTTATTTGAATTGTATATTTCAAAACTTCTACTTTTGTTTTGCAATAAATTTATATTGAATCGTGAATCATATTCATATGACTATTCATTTCTATCTTTAGCTTACAACGCAATAGTATCCCATCATTCTCCTCACACCGGATTTATTCTTGAAACTTACTAAAGATATGATACTGCCCCCGCAAGCGAGCATACAAAAAATCACGCAATATCATAGACATACTGAAAAAAAAAGTTCAAAGAAGCAGAACTGTGGTAATACAACTTTAGTGCATTTATTGCAAATCTTATATGTATACAAGCTAATAAAATAGTTGCAAGATTGTTTTTTTATGCTTCAATTACTGTATGCCTACCTTAAAAAATGTTCATTTCCCATGGCTACCCTTTAAAAATTAACGTAGAGGTCAAATATTAATACGGATGTCATTAACCTGAAGGAGTACATGGGGTACCATCAGGGGTGTCATACATTCTGCATGAGAGAAGGGTTTGTGAAATTGTTAGTAATCTGAGTGAAAAAGAACGGGGTTGTGTGAATGACCACACCAAAAATGCACACATTAAAAGTACTGTAGGTAAAAATAATTATTTGGTGAAATACAGTGGTTGGATAGAGGGGGATGGGGTGTTGTTCAGCTACATCTCAAACATAACTGTTATGAAGGTTTAGCCAAAGTTAATACTAGGGATTTGATGTAAGCCCAGCAGGTGAGCCTACTGTATAATATTCAACACGTCTATATTTTGCACAGCTAGATAGGGATGTCACAAAGAAACCTATAAACAACCTACCGGTATTATCACTTATGTAGATGAAAGAGTTGATTACATGGAAATTTAATTTAGGATAGTAAAGGAATAATATAACCGATTATAATGTAATACAGTATAATAAATAAAATGAAATTAAATAGTGAATAGATATGAAAATACTTTAACTGGAAAAGAACTAAAAAAAAAAAAAGACTATTTGGTCTATAACAAAGGAATTTTCTTCCTATAACTGAATGAATAATTTATGAAATGAAAATAAGAAAAATTCTAAACATAGATATTAATAAAGATATTTAGGTTACATTAATACTTGCACAATAACACCTCTTAAAATTACTAATTTTCTCAAATCTTTCATATATTTTCCGACCTTTGATACGGATGAAATTTTTCCCATCAGCCCATTCCTAAATTATGGGGTGAGTTTATAATACCGTAAAACTAAATCCAGATATACTGTACCTATCAGTAGGCCTACTCAACTATTAGTACCTGATCCTAGCAAATTGTTACTGAACATGTTGTATTTACAAACTCATTTACCACTTACACTGGCATATGAAAGAAATTCAAATCAAAATGAAGAGCACTTTTAAATAATTACTAAACACAGAATTTGGAAATGAACAATCACACAGAGTAACCTGATTTTAGAGATAGCACCTGGTAATTTGGTATAAAATCATCATAGCAGTGTATTATTAAGTGTTATGCCAAAATACTATATTAAACTTATAGTAAATTTTCCTGAATCAATTTCCTTTTTAATTAAAGGTGTGTAAACACTCAAAAAGAGAGCGAGAATCAGTGTTATTTAACTGGAGTATGGGTTGGGGAATACAAAGTGTAAAGCTCCGAGGAGGATTGGGGAGGGGGGTGTCTGGTGTTTGAGATTTGTGTTCAGAAATGCTTTACCATACCATATACTGTTGTAATACTATCTATCCTATACCCATCCATAACTAATAATAGTTTGTATTGCCATAACACATCATCATAGAATGATTCAGTAAATGACCAATTTGTTGGGAAAATAATTTTACTATTTGAAATACTGTAAAGTATTCTTTTTTTTAATAATGTATTCAGTGTTTTTTTTTTTGTTCCAAATTTAACAAAGGATCATTAAAATTTTAATATTGAATTGAGATCTCAAATAATCAATAATCCTGTATACTAACGAAAATTTATATCAGAGATTAGCATGTATTTTGTTATTCAAGTAATCATCATTGGCCCACATTCATTTAACGAAGGCATGACTAATTCAATAAAACTATAAGAGGATTGGAGAACAATACAGGGAAGTATGGGTCAAGTGACCAAATAACAAAATAACAAAAGACCATTAGCGATGGTAAAAAAATAAAACTTGGTTTGCTGTGAATATCTCTCTAAAGAATAAGTGAACGTTGCAAGCAATTGCATAAAATATTATTAACGGTAATTCAATTTGATGATATAGTAAATGGTATACAGTAGTTGGAAAATATTTATGGACTCTCTCTAGCACTTTTTTTCAATTGAAAAAAACCCTTGAATTGCATATAGTATTACCAGTAGTAGTGCCCCTTTAGAAAGACGAAAGCCTCCATGGGGCATGAATCGCATGAAAATACTGGACAATTTTAAATTTTTTCTTTAAAAGCATAAGGTATAATAAATGCTGAAAGCTCAGAACAGCTTAAAAAAACTCCCACAATTTCGTAGCTTTTCTATGTGCGAGGTGCACTTGGTCCCAACTAGTCTTTTTCTTTTTTTCAAAGACCCACAGGTCTCGGTCAGAAATTGTCAAATCTCTACCCCTCTCCAACCATGGAGTTTATTTTATACCTCCATGCTCCAACCAATCAGGCCAATCCTAGCACCAACACTGTATAACTCCTGATATAATCAGATCCATTTAGGAAGTGTAGTTAATTCACTCACAAAACAAGGGTACAGTAAGTGTAAGTGTTTTGTTTGGCCACAGCACCAAATGTTACCTCATAGTGCATAACGTTGATTACGAAGGTTTTAATGAACAAGACCAATATTGATGATCATACCATTGCAATTACCATAAAGTGACAAAATGTATTTTGTGTCTGTTTATAAAAAAACAAAAAAAACAAAAAAAAACATTTTTTTTTATTGTGCACAATAAATATGCTTTTTTCACAGACAGACAAATGCTACTTAGCGTCACTTTGTGGTGACAACGATGATACAGTATGAAAGCAACATTTATGACTGGGGTGACAGTGACCGAAGGCAATGTCTGAACATAGGAAGACAATGTTGTGACACCGGCTGAAGGTATAGTTAATGACCATTATGACAGCAATGTTGATGATAGGGTGATAGTCACCCAAAGGAAAGGAATTTTGTTGATAAACTATTACAGCTCTAATGAAAATAAATGTATTAACTATTTATATGTTAAATTAATTAAATATAAATATCAACACAATACCTACTAATAGCCATATCATACAAATAATGATACTACTAAAACCTTGCCACTAAATGCGCATTAATATTTGGACGGACGACAATAAAATCCTATAACACAAGAAAAAAAAAAACTGCAAAATATTTGACCTTACTTAATTTCCTGGCAAAGGTGAGGATCCTCTTTTCTAGGTGGCATTAAAACAAGAACAGGAAATAATATCTACAACTAATGATACAATCAGGCTTTTAGCTACAACTAACTAATCTACAGTACCATGCGACAGGGTAGGGCCTAGGCCTACGCAAGCTAAAATCTACTCTGAAAGTTTTGATCACGTGGAGAATACTGGCCTTTTGAACTTCCCTAACTTCAGCAATATTGCTGTGTATACCACAATATATTACAAAATATTGTTTTGTATGTACTGCTACTGCACATTTACAATAACAATCTATTATTATATAACAATGTTTTGTAAGACATAATAATGCGATATGTATAAATACATGTATGATAATTGATATATACATATATTTATATATATTAACAATATCATGTATTCTTACTGGGGTGGATCTAGAATTTTTTTGCTGGGGGGTGGGGAGGAGGTGTCACACTTACCAAATTTTAGATGGCTTAAATCACCATCTTAATCCCAACATGGAGTATGGTCCCTTCACTATGTGGGTGTGGTTGATAAACTAATATATCAGGGGTTCTAATTTTTTAATTTAGGTCAACCTACTAGCAAGTTGGTAACATTTTAGATTGTTGGGCCCCCCGGGGGCGCTAATGCCTGTTTAGGCCCCTCTCTAAATCCACCCCTACCATATGAAATATAAAATGTGTATATTTGCGTTCACTGACAATATTAATATTTAGTATTACCACTTCAAATTATTTACACTTAATATTTATTCTGTACACTGTTAAATCTGAAAATCAATTTCAGAAATACTATTTGCTACATTTTAGTGTAGAAGTATTGTTTTAGTGTAATATGGCTAAACTGAATGTCAAGGTAAATCCAAATTTTTGATTAGTAGACAAATTGGACTGAAAAGGAGATATATTATATTTAAGTATATTAGATCTTTGTTATAATTAATACTAATTAGAGTATCAAAATTTTGTTGAGAATAAATAAGAAATCATATATTATATATATTTTGCAAACTAATTAAACTAATATTATCAACAGTAATATTTAACAAAAAGAAACTATATAGTCAACTAAGCTGAGAGCACTGGCCAGAATTATAAAAATATTGATTTGAATAATAATAATAATAATAATAATAATAATAATAATAAGTTAATAAACTTATATTAAACATAGATTTTTTTTAATGGTTGACTCAGATGTAAAATGTGTGTGCTATAAAGGGGTTATTTTTTCAACATTTTCAAAAGTAAAAACATAATCTTTCCTATAACCCTGACTGGTCCCTCCCACAATAAAATGGTGACTGTTGCTTAATAATAGTCAGAGAGCATTGTTTGGTCTTCTAAACAAAATATGTGGTATTGCAATTTAATATTTTTAAATATTACCGTGGCATTGTGAATCGTTATTCAATCACAAATTGAAATGGAAGCCATCTTGATTTTTAATAATTTTTTGGGGTGGTTTTTCTATTACTTTAACAAGAGATAGTACATATCTTTAATGCAAATAAAATAAAAATTTTTACATCATGAATAAAATACCAAAAATTATTATGATGGTAGATGTAAAAGTAAGTCTGGGCAATTTAAGAATATTTTTCTAAATTTAATAATTATATAAAAAAAAAAAAAGCACACACATACCAATAATACCACCCCAGCCACTCATGCATATGTTTTGTATTTTCATAAAAATGCTGAAAAAATACATACCCAACTAAAATAATTAAAGTATGGACAATAAAAGCAATACTGCATGCCATACTAAATAATTTTACCCCACTGCTTTAATAGCCCATAAATTCACTGCCAATTTTTTTTTTTTCCATAAAAAAAAAACGTATACCTAAATCAGAGAAAAGGGCAAAAATTCTAACATCACCTGGCAATTATTCACAAAATTCACACTCCATCAGTCAGATGTCACAATACAATACAGTGATACCAAATTATTGGAATACGGAAGAAGTAAAAATTGTGAATACATTTTTAAAAATGTGTTCGCTAAAATTATTGCACCCATGGTGTTCTCCTACTGCAAGTCAACAATAACAAGTTTAAAATTTAACCCACTGAATGGACAAAATCTACATGTTAAAAATATATATACAAGGACCCTTGATATAAATAGAAATGCAAATAAAATAGGATTTTTTGTTCAAATTTAAGAATGATTTGTGACAGGTATTTGAAAACAAAAAAACAAGGCTTTGAAAGCCACTCTAGGTATAATGGGATTTTATGTGTAACAGAAATGGTGTTAGAATTATGTTTGACGAATAAGCTAATTTGTAGTTTTAATGCATGTTTATGTCAAAGGTCAAGGCATGTAAACAAATAACATAGCCCAGAACAGAGCATGCATGTAATGAATATGCATAATACTCATTCTGTTTGTGTATGCATGTCTTCTGTTACAGGCTGCATTATATTGTTTGTTTATACACCTTGACCTTTGACATGCACATGCACAACTGAAACTACCAGATGGTTTTTATTGGGTTTGTTAAGAGTTATATGATTTTTTTGGGTGTTAATTTAGGATTAGTAAGGAACATTGATAAATAATCATCTTTTAAAAATTTAGTTTTTTAATAGAATACTATTATATACGTAATAAATTATTTAGGGACTTGGAACATTATTACGCGAAAATTTATTGTTTTAGCAGACAGAAGTTTATTACATTCATTTGAGTCTAGTAAAGGAAGGAAGTTATATGGGCATTCGGATTTATCAGAAGAGAAATCAAATCGATGGATTAGTGGCTTGATCTTTGCATCACCAAAGGGTCCCTTTAACACCACAAAATGAACATCCACGGTGCTGTTTATCTTGCTCTTCAAAATAAGCTGGTAACTTATCTTGCGCTCCCACATCAACGTGGGATTCCGGTGATCATCATTGACACGGGCCTTGATGACCCATTGCTGGCTGAGCGCGGAGAAACGTCCGGTTTCGTAGTACAGCCTCGTGATAAAATCATCGGTGCGATATGGTTTTAGTTGAAGATCTGAAAGAAGCAATTCTTGGTTGACGAGCATTCATAATCCCTTGATGGGATCACAATTGAAATACAGTGAAGAAATATAAATGGGTCATGCTTGTAAATTCATTCTAAGACATCAAATTTCAGATGTATTATTAAATCAATTATTAACAATTTTCTTAATATTTAGGATAATTTAATTAAATTTAATAATTTTTTATTTAAACCTTTTTAATTCTTTTCTTATTTGATAAAATTATAAATTGATTAATTATATATTGTTCACTTCTCTTCTTGTTTAATAAAATTATAAATTAATGAATTATATATTTATTATATATTACTTCTTAATGACCACACCTTAAGTCCTCCACTTAAGTGTGCTCTTGATTGTTTGTATCTTGTGCCAATTATTAATTATATTTTGTCATCTGATAACATTAGTTGTCATAATAGTGGAATTGAACAGAACTGAAGGTTGTATACCCCTATACATATAATATTACTGAATGTATCTGTTTAGGGTCATTGTGAAATAAATAGATTAATAATTAACTTAATGGAAAATAAAATAATAAATTTAAGTCCCCTTTAAAGAGATACAGCAAACCCAAATTTAAAGAAAATGCAAAAATTAAAGATTTTTGACTATAGGCCTTAATATTTAAAAAAAACCACATAATTATTAACTGTCAATTTCTAAAAAAGCAGTCTTCAATGATTTACAGATGTTTATATTAACTTCCCCTACCCTAAGACATGCTAAAAGTTAAGGGTAGTACCTGTATATGCAAAGACAAGGAATACAAATGGATTTTTTTCATCGACCTTTTTTTTTGATGAGGTCAATTTTTTTGTAATTTCCTGTTGAATTAGTTTTGTATTTCAACAATAAACAGTGAGCAAATCAATTACATTATTAAATATTTACATTTGATATTAAATGGTGGCAGTGTATCATTAAAATGGTATGGTATTCAATTTGAAGACTTTGTAGTAAAATTCATGTAAGTTAAATTATAGTGTAATAACCATTAAAGTGACATTTTAATTGTTTAATACAAAAAAGTATATTGTTAATTTGTCTAATTTTCTAAGATCTTGTGTTTTTTCATCAAAAATTATATATTATTATAACAAAATTGGCAGGTAATAAATTTTTAAGCCTTTTGCAGTTAAAATGTCTGTAAAACAGTGAAAATGATACTTTTGTTGATAACTTTTAAACAAGATTTTCAATGTTTGAATACAAAAAGTATACTGTTCATTTGTCTTAAATTGCTAAGATCTTGTTTAAAATATTATCCATGATTTTTATTATAATTTAAAATATTACTATTATCATGTAGTATTAATATGATGGCTCTTGAAATACTTTAATTTGATTTTAAAACAAGGGTAACACCCGCAGCATATTACTAATATATGCATCTTTTTTTTTTTTGCTTTATGCAGAAAACGAGCAGCAGGAAATTTCAATAACCTTTGGCTAACCCCAGCCGACTTAGGTAGTCAAATATTTGGCAAACATTTCCGGCAAAATTACACTCAAATTTCTGTTGGCTCTCATCCATGTTTAATTATCTTGCAAGTGGGATGAAATTAATGATGATGTTTTGTAATATGAAAGGAATTTCAAAAATATGATTAATAGGGTAAACATGGATGGACCTTTTAGAAAGGAAAACACCCATTGGCAATACTCCAGGAAAAAAATAAAAATTAGTATATTATCTATTTTGTCAATATATAATTTTAAAATAATATATAAAATGAAATAAGTATCTGAATATCTTTTACACAAGGGGCACAGTTTTTTCCTGTTATTTTAATTACTTTGCAGTTTAATAGGGTGGGACTTTTTTCTACCTTGTTTCAAGACTTAATTTTTTCAAAGATTGTCAGTGGACGGGGAAAAAATAAATATAAAATTTTGTTTTCTTATTTAGCATATGCTTTTGCCAAAAACATCAAGATGGAGGAGGAAATAAAATAAAATTGTATTGGTGAAGGTAATCAGTGTAGTAATGGGATGGTTAAATGCTTTAAATTTATATAATTAGGAAGAAATATTATTTTGATTTCAAAGGCAGCTTTGAGTATAATAAAAGTTCTGAAATTTCAATTCTTTTCGTGGCAGTGGTTGCCCTAATTGGCCAAATATAAAATTTAATTTATATTCTAAATCATCAATATTGCCGGGCGGTGGGTTCGCTAAACAAGGTACAGTATTAAAAAGTCTTGCCTAGTTAATTGAATGAGTTGATTGAAATTTAGGTCTAAATGCTTTGTATTTTAAATGCCATTCTATATGGCAGTTATTTAATTATTAAACTAAAATTTTATGATGTTGACTTCTTTATAATGAACTATAGTTTTACTGTTTTTCATTATTATTATAATGTACTAATATGTTCAGAGTATATATTATTAACTCATTGTCATCAATGCATTCCTAATTTAGTTAAATTGTAACTTTTAGTTTAATTTATAATTAATGACTTGAACCAAGATGGCACAACTTACAGAGCTAGGCTTATGCTAGCAGACCTTACCATGATAGGTGATCTTCTCGAATGACAGCAGGTCAAATATACTCCTGAGCATCTTCAGTTCTTGACCTGCTTGGCGATCAATCTCATCGAGAGCTTTCATCACTTCCACCCCAGTCTTCTTGGGGTGAGAACACTCCTCTTCGTGATCGGCTAGCTTGTGAAACGTGCCCTGCCAGTTGCAGCCGATACGCTGATATTGACACTTTGTCAGTCTAAATCAGAGTGATGGAGTAAAGCTATAGAATTAGTGCTGTAACAGAAGTGGACGGTGGAAAAAATCAGCAGGCCCTGTTAGGGAAAAGGTGGTGGTTAGTGTCCCTAGCCTAACTAGGCCCTCTAACAGGTACTTAGCTAGCGTACTAACCTCCTCGGATGACATCTCTGTTGAAACACACGCTGTGGTTGAAAAATACTTACCTTTAAGCTAAAATTTCTGCACACTCGAAGCAAAACCGTTCACTGCAAAAGCAAAACAACAGGTTGGTAATCACCCTGTATCCCTGCGCTTTTCAGGCCTGCCGAAGGGTATGTCCATGTTGCCTTTATTAATTTAATTTCTTTTGAGTGGAGTAGGTTTCAAAACATTTTCATGTTGCATTATAAATTTTTGTATTATAAGTTTAATACACCTTTATGTTGGTGTTTCACTTAATTTTGTTTTTCTGAACTGAATTTGTTATTGCCAAATGAACCAAAATGAATATAAAACCTGAATTGATTGGCAATTGAAAAATGTGCTACCAAGTCTGAGCGATCTCAGACCTTGGATTTAATTAATTTATAAATGGTATGCATATTTTATGAGAATTCCATTTCAAATTGTTTTTGTCGATGTCAGTCATTAGTCAGTTCTGACTCATCAAAATAAATTGACTGTTCACAAATTTGAAAACATAACAGCCAAAAATGAGGATTAACAGCAGTGGTCCCAATTTAATGTACGCAAAATCTTTACTGCTACTGTAAATTCTCGTTTTTTGGCTATTGTGTTTTTGAATCCGTCAGAAAACAAGAATTAACAGTAGTCTTAATTTAATGTACACAAAATTGCGATGAATTTTGTAGGCAAGCATTTCCGTCCCAGGAAGTCCTGTTTTGTTTGGTGTGACATCTCAACTCCACAACGTCCCGTTTTCAGCATGCTCTCCGTCTTGCTGCATCTAATTCCAGAATCGCAGCACTGCCCCTAGTTTTAGGCTTGTTATTAATCTATTTCTTACGGGATCTTTACACAGACGGCCAGATGCTCGTACGGCTCAAGTACACAATCACGCATCACTGAACACACCCTCTGCCACTTTGGCTGTCACAATTCTTACGCGACAAGAAGGAAATATATTTTAAACTCAATTCCGCTGATCAAATTTGAGCAATTTTATGGTCACGCATTTTGTACATCACATTTTTTCACAACACACCAATCAAGAAATGAATGAAAATTGGTGAACAAAAATATCTTTTGAAAAATAAATGATAAATAGGTACTAAATTAAAATTTTACCTTTCCAAGCAATCATATTTTTCATGCCGTTCGAGCATGTTTCTCGGGAGACTCCGTAAGCAATACTGGCATTCCGACGGCAGTTCACTGATAGCCTTCTCCACCGCTAGGTTGCGACTGCACAGGTTTTTGTTGATTTCGCATCGGCAGTTAGGGCATGTTGCTGTCTCATCTTTCAGTCTAGCATCAGCAAGAAGGTGGGTAAAACACCCTGCACACATCAAATGCCCATTGATACACTGGAAAGATAATAAAAATTCTTAATTAAAATGTTTACAGTACAAATGATGAAAATATATCTTCTCCAGTTTGCTTTCTGATGTTTTTAATGTATTTTATATTGTATATATTTTTATGATGGTGCCAAATAAAAGAAAGAAAGAATTCCCATTTATGGGTACCAGTAGTGTTGATTCAAAGTTCAGCATTCTTTTTATTCTAGTCATGTGTTGTATGGATGGATACTGATGAAACTGGCTTTCCCGGTGCAATAAGAATACAGAAAAATTTAAAATACAAGACAGATTGCCCAAAAACACACACTGAGAATATGGACAGAAATCTCGGACTGTTCTTTTCTCCAATGTCTGAATAACACAGTAGTATTAAAAGTAAATATGATCCTCGAGCCATTCGCATGAAAAATGTCTTAATATTCATAAAGCTGTAGGCTACTGCAAGTCACCTATAAGTAATGTTGTTAATGTTGATTATATTACAGTACAGGTAACTACAGTAAATATAATTTTGAAAAATCTATATGATTTAAAAATATTTGTAGATTGTAATAATTTATACAATCATTCACCAAAATTTTTCACAAAACAAAAAATATTTAATGCAGAATTTTTAACAGATATAATACAATATTTGAGCTGAGCAGTATATAAAAAAAATGATCCAAATTTATAAATTTATATTCCATATTATGGGATGAAGAAAGCAGTTCAAAAATAGGTCAGTCGCCTACTATCACCATGAAGGATGACCGAATGTGGGCCTAAAATATTTTTACTAGATCATCTCAAAGAATACCCTTTCCAAAAAATGGAATAGACTCTATATTAGCATATCTGGAAGTGTGCCAGGTTGCAGACTGAGAGGTCAAATTGGTTAGCTGTTGGTCAATGGTTGAAATAGGTAGTATAGTGTTGTTAAAATGCACAGCCTTTGCTTGCTGCCCAGGTTTAGACTTGTATAAGTTGTCATATTTAAAAATCAATACTGTGTTGCCTGCATAGGTCAATTTTCCTTAAGGCAATTAATAAAATTATCATAGTAAACAGCTTGCTGTACTGTTTTACCTCAGTTATTTACAATTTTTGAATAAAAAACCACAAATACTTTGCTGATTCAGAACAAAAAAATGATCAAAATGGTGCGGTGAATGGGGCGTGTCATTCATTGAACAAAAGCACTATTGCTGTTTATAATATTCATTCACTTTAATTAGGGATTTTATTGTTTTTGCATCTATTTAAGATACAAATACACTCTTGGGAAATACACTTAAATTTTGAAATAATTTTTTAATCATTATATAAAATAATGAGAGTTTTCAACATATGGTAGGCCTATAAAGTATTCATATAGAATACTATGTTTAAAATACACACACAAATTAATCAATGTTGCTGTGATAAAATGCATTTTAAAACATTATCATCAAATAAGTTTGTTTGTTATTGTTGTCAATTATCATATCTTTTAGCATGATCTAAAATACTGTACGTGCACTTGTACAGTAGATAAATAAATTATAAAGCAATTAGTTTTATTGGATAAGACACTTGTAATTTTTATTTCTTCTTTGCAAAAAATTTAAAAAAAATTGATGAACCTGTATATTATAACGTTTGATCAAGCATTTTCAGAAATATGACAACGTGTAATATACCTTGCTCATATTGGAATTAAATTCCAGAGTTATTAAATAATACTACTAGAGTGCCAACTCCAATGCATTTAATGTTCGAAATATGCAGATCTGTGTGAGTGTTTGTACTCAACAAGATCATGGCTGCCGCAGATCTAGCCAATCAAAATATCGCCTAAGCAATTTAATGTGAAAGTTTTGAGTACAGCTAAGTTAGCCGTTGTTTAAAATTAAAGCGTTGCGAAGTTGCGGTGTAGTGAACACGATTTCAATTTTCATTCCTCAGTACTATATTTTTAAATCAGATACTCCACTAGGCCTCTTTTTGGCTATGATAGTTTAATAATTTATTAATATCATTAATAATAATCATTAATTGAGATAATAGTAATAGTCAAAGGTCTTATTTATGTTGTAAAAATGTAAACCAAGCCTGAAGGTGGCGCTTTCCTATGGCAGCCATCTTGTTGAGTACAAGTATCCATACAACTCTGCATTGCCTCGTCGCCTAGTCAGCACTCTGGTTGTAATTATAATAGCTACATGGTGAATTCACACGTCTTGATTGGTGGAATAACTGAATGTCAACTGAATGAATTATGAAATGCCAGAGGTTATAGTTTTGTGAATTGGCATAAATGATTACGTCTCCAAAGATTCTCAAATTGAAATTTAACCATTCAATATACTGAAGTACGAGCATTGCGTTCATCAACAGTGCAAAAGATCAGGGTAGTTTTGTAGATTTGGCATATAAAGCATCTGCCCACTTTGTTAGAAACCTGAAGTCAACGATTGTAAATCCAGAGCCAACAAAAGCTACAATTTAGATCGCTAATACAATACAATGCAAGTGATACTATTTAGAAAATGCATTTTTTATCTATGGATTGAAAAGCTGAGAGGATTTAGTAAAAGAGCGAAGACAAGAAAATGATAGGCTCTAAAAAAATAAATATACAAGAATGTGTATGGAAAAATAGGTGTGGGTTGCAGAATGGAGGTAGAAGTTACAGTCACTGAATAGAGGTCATAAATTAATTAATACATCCAGGGTGATCAGATTATCCAGCTGTTGGGTACCTGGATAAGGACAACGCAAAATACATGTTTGTGACATAATGAAGCAGCCATTCCTTATGCTCTTTCCAGACTATCAAAGTTTATTTGATAAAAAAATGCTGTATACCCATATATAGTCATGACATGGCCTATATATGGTCATGATGTGATGTCATCATGACCATATTTAAGCATGTAACATATGTTTTTGTCAAATAAAATTTGATAGTGTGGTAGGGCTTTAAACTGGGTGACAATGACATTCACAATGTCTAAAGCCACAATGTCACTGCGCCCGACGCTATTCTTATGGAGAACGAAATGCTACGACGAACGCACAACGTATTGTTTTTAATGACGATCCGTTCAGACTACCACTGACAATCAGCAGACGGTGTCACATCGCCGAACGCTCGCAGAGAGCGGAGCTGGATTCGTCACCCCACAGTCGTACGACGCAGCGAGTGCTCAGCATAATGATCACTGATGATGAGGTCTAGTGTCAACTTTTTCAATGTTTTGTTGCGAGTTATATTATCATTATTTATAATAGAGTAAAAGCAAGTTCATCCCCCAGGAGATAATAGGACCTATGGCCCGAATTTGCGAGGGTGGCGGTTTGCGGGGGTAGGGGAGATTGTTAAAGGGTGTTTCCCTACTTGGATCCTGGGGCTCTGAGCCTCTAGTAGAAACTAGGCCTATGTGGGTTTTTTTTGTTTTTTTTTGCAATTTTAATATCTCGGCTATGATTTCACACTTGGTTGATTAGGAAGCAAGTGCCCCTTTCGCCAACCCATGCCCATCATGGACTTGCCACTTTTTGAATGTTCTTTAATTCATTCATTTTAAAGGTTTTAAATAGGTTAGGCTTGTTTTAAAATAACTGGTGAAACTATATCTTTCTATTTGCATCTGACACGTTATTTTATACCCTTTTAGGCCCTATACAAACAATTTGCTTGAACTAAAGAATGAGGGATCGACCTTGCTGGCCTAGCCTAGGACAGGTCTAGCTAGGCAAGGCCTACTACTACACGGTACACCCAAAACTCACTTGGTAAACGACTGCAGTTGGCAAATCTAAACAAACAGAACAACAGAGGATTCCATTCAACCTCTCCTCCAGTTGCTCCTCTTTCTGTAAAGGCCGTTTTTCTTCACTTTTTATCTTTTTCTTTACTGGCTCTCCCAGGTCAATATTTGTGTCATCTTCTACGCTGGAATTTGGAACTTCCTGAACAATTTCAACTGATGAAACAGCTGGCTCCGACGCCATGATTAAAATATTATTCAATGGTTTGTTGACGTTTTTGCAGATCCCTTTAAATGACGTTATGGACAGCCAATCGTTACGCAGATCTATTATATTCAAATGATTTGTTGAATGAACCAATCCAAAGGAGTCATCCAAATAGCTGCATGTATATTCAACAACGTTTCCATTCCGATAATAGGTAAATATTTAATTAACATATATGATAACATAATAAATACCTGTTTATTGACATCGAATATTTAGGAAACAAATTATAACATAAGGAATTTATGTTCTTCACTATTACATTAAGTATTGATACGAATATGCTAAATAAGAATATCTTGAAGTTGAGAACATCCCTGTACCACACCCAAAAATGGACTTAATGTGTCAGCTTGTTAAACCATGCGAAATAATTGCAGCCACGTCACGAAGTACCTCACGTGCATTTGTTTACGTGGAGGCAGTAATGTTTGTTTTTTTTTTTGCAAATGATGTCAGGAAATACAGGCACACTATTGAGGAATACGAATAATTGTTATTCATAAATGGCTATTACTATACAAGGTTAATCAATACAAGCTATTTTTACGAGGTTTGATAATACTGTACCAGCGTTAAAGAAAGCAATCCTCATAAACCCACAAGACACTGTGCTGTTGCATAATACTGTATCACCCTGTCATTATTGTCAGCACATTCTATTACCAAAGAGGGGTACTTATAAGATGTGCGTGTCGATTTTTGGGCTCAAAAAAAGAAAAGAAAAAAAGAAACAACTGTAATAACCGTTCACGTGTTATTTATTCACAAAAAATATCACCCAAAAATACTTGCATATGGAATGAAGAACGAATTTTAGTTCATAGAAAGGTTTCTCATAATAATACTGTAATCATTACTCCAAAAGAGAGGAAAATGTTAACAGTTATGCAAAACGTCCAATCTTGGATGAAGAAAATCATAGTACATTTACTTGTAGAAGAGAAAATCACATTAAAACAAACTTTAGTACTGTACTGATATACAAACCAGTAAAATATTCACATTTTAATATATTTCCTATACAGTACAATGGGATGAGTGAATTCATAAAATAATTTCAGATAAATATTTTTGAAAGGGAAATTTTTCAAGTCATACTTAGGCCTACACACACTAATTCCTTACAGGGACACCTTGATTTTTCTTGGTATAGGCCCTCATGAAAATGAGACAATTTTGTCATTAATGTACTGTATCTGGCTTTCATAATTACTAACCACCATATTGTTAACAATTAATCATATGCACCACACATCATCTTATTTACATATACTTAAAAAACACATGTAAATATTATAGTTCAATAAATTAACAATTAGGAATAATGACTTCATGACTCAAAATTTAAAAATGTGTTATTTCATTTTAATAATTATCAAAGTGAACTGATCATGGATGGCAAAACAGATCAATATTTTGTGAAAATGTATGAGAAATAAATTAATCTAAATAATCGCAATTAGTTCATAAGGTATTTAATCTTGTAACATAAGATTTTAATCAATAATTAAAGTAAACATAACCATTTCAGAGATGAAAAAAAAAACACCAACAAATTGTGAATTATAGTACTAGTGTTGATATAACACCATGATATATATTGTATTTCAACAATTAGAAAAGCTGCTTCAGGACAGCATTGCATCATCATTTATATTAGAAATGATGGTAATAAGGTGCTTTATGGAAAGAGTTGCAGTAGATTTCAAAAACTGTAATACAGTAGTATTCTATAGTCTTTATATGTAGTGAATCATGGATGACGTTTAGTAAGTAGACAATGCAATTCCCTAAGTACTTGTAGTACATATATTAACAATTTTAATTTAAAAAAATATAGGAACAGCACTTAAAACATATTTTATTCCACAATTTTATATATATGCACTGGCGGATTCAAGGGGATGGCACAGCCACCCTCCTTGAAAAAAAAAAAAAAAATGAAAAAGAAGATTACATTCAAATTTCAGAATAAATTTAAGAGTGCCATTTTTGTCCATTTAGAGGTACCATGCTAGACATAAAATTCTCTGCCCCCAACAACCCTCCTTCCTTTCCCCGTCTATTTAGAATCCCTGGATCTGCCAGTGACACAGTATGTTTATCACACATACCACCTAAAGAAACCACACAAATGTGCAATATTGCAGAATAAAATGTTGCCACTAGTGCCATTCCTATATTTTGTTAATTGTGACATATAAACTAATATGGCTGCTTGTTTTATATTCTATAAGACTCTGGATGTTGTATTTCCTTTTCCGACGCCATACGCACTTAAGAAACTTCACTAGGATGATGCTGAAATCCACTGTAAAATTGCAAATTTTGATATTCCCTTCCTCCTTTGGTTTGCATGTCTCCACCCATAGATCAGGAGGCCGTGACTCTACATGGAAGTTCACTCGTCGCCTGAGCCAGTACTGCGCTTGGTGCGGCGACGTGGAGACCTGCGGGGGGAAGGGGTCTTTTCTGCAAAAAAAAAAGAAATGTAAATAAATACAAGTAACGGATGGTAAACCAAGACAATAGCAAGCTATTTTAAAAGTTTACCCGTTTTTTTTTAAATTGTTTTCAGGCAGCAAAATCAACAAGACAAGCTGGATATTCTGTTTCAGCAACAACCTGAATGCAATTCCAAGCACTATCGTTCCACTTTGCGAGGTCAGGGACTCTCCATTCTTTCTCCGCAAAAGGCCACCTTGGCAAGAGTTACTTGGTATTAAGTACTACACATACAGGTATAATATTTGGAGCACTCCCGGCTTAAAATTTGAATATAATTTTCTTTTATATCTCCATTTTTTAAAATGTTTGAACAACTTGGGGGGAGGGGGGAGCTGGACCGGCTGGGCTCCCCTTGAATCCGCCCTCAATGTAATTATGCAAATTTTGGAATACAGCTAGGTTATCTTGTATGTTACATTTGATTGTGTACAGTAACGTTGCACTGTACTTAAAACATTTATTCTACTTGGCCTCTTTTCAGCTTGTCTAGGTTAAAGACAGGCTCCCACCAGGAGAGTACATATACTGTTTGACAGCTTGGGTTTTTTTTTTAGCTGCTTTTAACTGACGGCAGTGGTAAGCCTAATTACATATTATATCTGTTTTCTCCTAGGACAGGCCTGGGCATAGCATCATATTTCCTAAGTTCACTAAATAAAGCCAGATCCAAGACTCTTCAACCTCGCGAAAAAGCAAGACTTCATTTCTATGTTTAGCATATGATGCAAGGCAGGGAATCCCCTGCCATATTATGGCTATAGCTTGCAGCGCCCTTGCTAACCGCTCGGCCATTCGACTCAATAAACTAAGTCATTTTAGTGTGAACGAGTGTGGACTGTTCAAAATTTTAAACTAAAATCAGAGTAATTTTCAGTTTTATACTGCCTCATCTTTATAGTCGAACTACTCAATCTTTAGGCAACATCAACCCAGAATGAATTGCAACAGAAATATTTTATGTTCCTTAAATATCCACATAACATACTAAAAAGTTGGAAAAAATCAATTAAAGGAACATTGTTAATTTTAAAGATATTTAATGAGTTAATTCATCGCACTACTCCTGTGTTGAAGCGTATAAAAGCCTGTTCTTGCCAAGTTGTTCATAATGAAAAAAATGTTAATAATAAGATACACGTCCGCACACGCAATCCAAAAGGCGGGGAACACATCGGTTTGTCGTTTCAAAGGGATCTGTGGCCGAGTGATCGCCTTCTCATTAATACCTCCATGTTTATAGTAGTTACATGGACGGGGACAAAACTTGTACTTACTTTGGATAAGTGCTTCCTTTGGGATCCAGTCCATATCAACATCATCATGGTTTTGTGTGCCCATTTCAACTGGTTTTGGGGAAGTTTTGCGCTTTTTCTGTGTATAACACAAAAGACAAATATATAAATGACCAATCTTGCACAGTAAACATGATGCATATTTTGTCAAGTTTGTCACGATTTGTGAGGTGGGGCTTTAGTGGAAATGTCCACTTATTGTTTACACTTTATAAAGCGCAAATTACTGTAAGCTAACCCACGCCTCCGCCCCACTGTTCCCTCCCCAACATTTTTAAAGAGAAAACATTCCTATGATTTCTTTAAAGACAAATTGTATGATTGAAAAGAAAAACACCATGCTTCTACAATCTAACTCATTCGACAGATCAAGCAATTTAATTATTATTAAATGATTATTGATTGTTAATGAACATTATATTATGAAATTAACAAACATTTAGATTTGCAAAAACACTTAAAAAAATAAAATATTATCTACTTACACCAAAAGAAGCAAATAATTGCTGAATACCAAAGAGGCAGAGGATGACCAGAGCTCCAAGGAATACATACATGAAAAATCTGAAAAAAATTTAGCAAAAATCAGTTGCACGATAAAGCACAATCACAATCTGAAATCATGATCAATGCTAAGATGCATCGTTCAAACATATAAAAATATAGGCTAGCAATTATCGCAATGTTGATGTCTCAACATTTGGATTACATCTAAATCTTGACAATGTAATAGGGTTCGAATTTCCCCATAGCAATTGCTGTAGAAAGAGCTTTTTGTTGTAAATCCAAGGCTAGACAGCAAGCTTCTTGCTGTTGAGTTTCCTCATCCTTATACATTTACACATTTATTACATAGGCCTATTCTTAAAACAATTTATGAAGATTGTTGCTGTAGAAGAATAAATTGCTGTAGAAAAGCCACAGCCCACAGCAACTATTTGCTGATGGAGAAACTTGAAGCCTAAATACACCAGTGCAAGAATAGCACTGGTTCTTATGACATCAATACACACACTTCCATACAACACACCCAGAAAATTTAGCTTCAACCATTGTGCATGCCTACTGAGGAAAAGCCTCCATTTTTGTATAGCTTTTGAGGTTTCATATTTTAGCCTAGCAAATTTCATTCTAAACCAAAAATTTAACAAGGTAACCTAATGACATATCACCCATAAGCAACTTACGTTTCAGTATCTAGGCCTTCATCAATCTCAATCATTGTAATGGTTTCATTAAATACTGCATCAAAGAATAAGTTATTCTCCTGTAAGTACAATTACATCAGAATTTACAGTTAGTGTACATTTCATCCACTGTTACAGTACTCATCATCTTCATTATGGACAACAAAGACTTGTTTCTAATGGTGTCCCAGTAGTGAATAGACCTTTTCGCCAAGCCCTGCCTTTTGGATATTGTTGCTAAGGTCCACACAAGCGACAGTGTAAAAACATACACATGTTTGTGAGAAGTGCGCATAGCCAGTTCAATTGCCACTCTGGAAAGGTTCATTGGGCAGTAAACCAGAAGAAAATCCTCTAATTTAATAAAGAGCGCCCCCATGGCAAGTTGAATGGCCAAGCAGTTAAGGCAGGGCCCCATAATATCAGCGCTGGTTCTGGTGGTAAAAAAAGACTATAAACCATACACCCAGTGTTCACAATCTGGCTCATGCCAACTTCTTAGAAACAAGTACATCGACGAGTAGGGTTTACCCCGGTGGACTGGTCCATTCAGCCCCTGTTGTTGACAGACGAGAGCAGCTGGTACCGGTTTACCAGGTAGACCAGACATGAAAAGACCTTTAGGGGAGAAGCAAGTTATTGTGAGAGCTAGTCCACACCTCGGTATAAAGCCCTACATAAATCTAACTACATTTAAATCAGCCGTATTGCATATTGGACAAAACGATAAACGTCTCATCTAAAAGCAATTCGCTATCATACCTTGTAATGTAATTCGATTTATATAGCGCTTTATACCGTCTCGAAGTGCTTGAGGTGTGGACCAGCTTGTACAGTAACTTTCTTCTCGCCAAGGGTCTCTTCATGTATGGCCTACCTAAACTGGTACCAGCTGTATCTCGTCTGTCCACAGTAGGGGCTGTATTAACCAGTACAGTGGGGTAACCCCCAATCGTCTCGAAAAAAGTGCACGAGCCAAATTGTGTACACTGGGCATATGGCTTATAGTCTTTATCCGAGAAGACTTGTTCCACCACCAGAACCAAAGCAGGCATGCTGTTGGGATCAGTAATTAAACAACAAACCAACTTTCAGCAGACATAGAGTGGCTACAAGATTTCCAATAGGAGTGCACTACATTCATTCTTTATTCATAGACATCAGATCTGAGAACTAATTATGATCAAATAATACCATAAACAATTCCCTCTCATAGTTCTTCAAAATATGCACAATATTATATTGTTCCATTGCAGAAAGATACTTACTTCATCTTTGTAAAAGAGTTCTACTACAAAGCCAAATGCACGAGTTGCGAACACTTCATACACTTGAAATTGGTATTCAAGCGTTGCTTCCTTGCCAGGTTCAACCACAGTGTTGTACGCAATTGTTGAAAACTGAATGAGACAAAAACAAACCAGTAATCAATTAGATAATAATTAAATTCTGGTAAACAATCATAAGCATTAGACAGTTTTAAAATGGAAGGATATAGTTGTGTGTAACCATAGAGAAAATAGAACAGAAGGAGTAACATCGACTTTATCGCTTATCTTTAATCCAATTAAACAGTCAGCTAGTGCCTATTAAATTGCACTACGGCCACCCGCGGAGCTTATCACAGCACTATCTCTTTGTACACACAGCTCCTCGCCGCTTAAGTGTAAACCCCTATAGACGCTCTGGCGTTAGTGGAGTACTTAATACACAAACATTTAAACATTAGAATTAAAAAACACATGCGCAGTTCATCATCCACGGTTTGTTTGTGTGCGTGTTTGGTATATTCAGACAGAATTTTTTTCGGCGAGAAAATGCATACTTTAAACGTCAAAATCGGCTTAAAATAACTGTTTCTTTTATCAGTTGTAAGTCTGTCTCTTATACACATCTAGATGTGTATAAGAGACAGCTATAGGCCTAATTACTGCCTAGGGCCTAGGCCTAAATCGATATTTCAATCACGACGATCTCGCTCGCGATACGTTGCTATGTTATGATTGTAAGAGTTATCGACGCATGCGCGTTTGCCGATTTCTCCTTATCTTGTTGTCAAGTAGGTTACGTAACGGTGAGATAATTACGATCGCGGCGAGGAGGTCTGTACCTTTGATCTTCGCTCGATGTTACTCCTTCTGTTCTATTTCCTCTATGGTGTAACTTGAAGCAAGCCCTAATATCATACTAGGTGCTCTAGTCACTGGTAGCCAAATATTCTATCAAAGAAAGGTTAATAATAGTACACTGGTGGTATTTATACAAACCTATCTCATTACATGCACTCTGAGTAATGCTTACGTCTTACAGAAGTGCCACTAAACATTGTTTCTGCTATAAATTAGGGTTTGAGTTTCCTCAAAATGCTTCATCAGTAAATAGTAGCTGTGGGTTATGGCTTTACTGTACAGCAATTATTATTATTCTACAGCAATGAGCTTCATAAATTGTTTTAAGAATAGACCTATTCTATAAATGTATATTCAATTCATTGCTGGGTCAGGTGACTCAACAGCAAAAAGCTTGCTGTCAAGCCTGGGATTTACAACAGCAGTGGTAGGCCCTTTCTACAGCAACTGCTGTCGGTGCTATGGGACAATTCGAACCCTGTAAATATGTGATTGATTGATAAAATGTAAACACACTACAAAAGTATGCTTAAACTATTATGTTCCATTATGTGACAAATTGATGTGATTTGCCCAAATATGGGCGTAATAGTGTCATATCACACTTGAACATACAAATCATACTTGTCACAAACCAATTAATAGTATAGTCAGAGCTACACTCATAATTGTCCTCAGATTGTTGTTTGAAATCATGTCCACAATGCAACTGACCATGGGTTCTATAAACAAACCAACCAGCACAAGTTGAACTCCACTAATGATGGAAATACTCCACCAACAAATAAAGCACAACAGATTCTGAATGGACCATGGGCAGGTACATGGTGGAATCAGTCCAAATGCCTACAATTTACATCACTGGACACTAACACCATCAGAATCCAACTCTTGTTGAAAATAAATTTACAGTTATACAAAAAAATTGCTGCAGAACAATTTAAGTACACACACATTTTAAGTTTAACTGTATATACATGTAGCAAAAAAAAAAACAAAAAAAAAAAACAATTATAGTTCTCCCTCCAATTGGACATCAGCCTGGACATTTATGGTGTTCTTAGGGTTCAACCTCCAATTAGGAATTTGTTTTGTGTTAAAAAAGCTTGTTAATTGGCACTTAGAAAAAGTGGTCTTGGCGTCTCGGAATTAGAAAGGTTTCGAATTGGTGGGAGCACTGTATATTTCAATATCTTTATTTTGTGAAGTGCATAGAAACTTATAGCATTATGAGCCATATTACTTATTATTATTATTATCCTCATCATTTTTATTATTATTATTATTATGTTTGATCTACATGCATGTATTGTGTGCATTTTATGAAGTAAACGTTCCTGCCAGATATCTCCCTTTATAGACAATGAAATAATCTTGAATGGCAATAGTAACAAAACTGTTTACACATAATAATTATTATTATGTGTAAGCAATGTATCATTGTGAATAAATTGAGTATATGCTTACATTGTGGATGTGGTAGCTAAACTCTTGTGGATATCTCAATGATGCTTGAACTGTATCCAGGATGAAGTCTTTACTGCCTTTGTTGCTAAATCCAATGAGAAGTTGAATAGGCTTGCTTACTGGAAGCTCTGCAAATCAAAATGGAAATGTTAAAAATAGTAATGGAAGAAAGAAAGATTTGATACATACAATAATATAGGCTTAAATATTTTCAAGGGTGGAAAGGAAATGCAGAACAAAGGGTAGATTAATTTGTAAGGAGTATGTTTAAGTTTTGTAAACCTCACATTTTCCACACTATCAAATTTTAGGTAACAAATTTGTGTAAAGTGCTCATATATGGGTATGATGATGTCATATAACACCCAAATATGAGCATATCATGGTTATTTTTTTTAATTTTTTATTCAAATTTCTGCCAAGCACAAAACAACAAACAAATTTACAAAAACATAGCAAGGAAAGACCAAACAGGTGCTAAACACCTATGCAGGTTGGTCAACCCAAAACAGTACAGAAACAGAACAATTACTCTCTACAAAAGGAACATCTACACGAAAGTGACCAACTACAAACATTTTCAACATCAAAATTATTTAAGAAATAGTTATTAAAATTTGATAGTTTGGACAAAGCTTTCGGCTACATCATAATTTTTTTTTATTTTTGAGATTTGTTTTTTTAAACAAGTGTATAAATTACTTATTTCAATCTCAAGTCTGCTCCAAAAGTAATCAGCCATAAATTGGACACTCAATTTTTTTTTAAAAAACAAGACAAATGTACGCGGGTGAAACTTGAATTTTACAATTTTTTCGACTATGTACAGTAATGTACCATACGTATATTTGCTATAGCGTCCAAAGAAAGTCTCAATACGCTGTTAGTGAAAAAGAAATTTTGAAGAAAAGTTGAAAAAAGATGCAAGAAAGTAAGTAAAACAAGATTTTTGAAAATGTTGAGGAGGGGAACTCAGACAGCGAACTTAAATCGACAGGGAATTTCATAGTAATAGCGCAGAAAATGTTCGGTCAACATAAGATTTCAATCAACTAGATCTTGATGGAGTGTGAAGAGCAGCTGTGCTGGTGGTAGGTCTGAGTGAATGGCTGCACTGACTAGACCCAAGATTAACTAAATTTTCAATGTAAGATGCAATGCCATATGTTCATCCATCCTGCTGTACATCGTGCGTCAATGATTTTAGTTAATGGCTATACATAATACTTTACCTTGTTCAGACCACTTAGTGAACAGATAAGAGACTTCAGCATCTGGTGAGGGTTTCAATCTTTCTTCTTCCTCCTCTTCTGTCTCTCCTTCCGCTTCTGCTGCAGCAGTATCATCATCATCAGTTTCTTCTCCATCGCCTTCCCCTTCTTCTTCTTCAACCTGGGCATCTTCATCTTCTCCCTCAACAATATCTTCTACCTTGTCATCTTCCTGAGCTGTGGCCACTAGCGAAGCCTTCTTCTCTGTAGGAAATTCAAGTGTTGGATGAGATTTTAGAAGATAAAGAAGTACTTGCATGACTAAGTTCTATTATAGAAAAGAATGACTAGTAATGATGGAAACAGGACTATTCCATCCACAGATAAAGCAAAAACTATGGTGAGTGGGCTATTAACTATAGAAGCCACAGAGGAAAATCAATCAAAATATAAATATAATAGTACACTTCAAAATAATTACTGTAATAGGGAATGACAATTTTACAAAATAAGTTTCCTCAGATATTCATCTTTTTCTGTAGTTTAACATTCTCCAATTTTAAATACAATTTCATTATATATATATACTGTCTCGGGCAAGCTTGGAATCCCAAGCTTGTAAGCAACTTGTGCAAAAAGCAATCTTGATTTAAATTTGAAAGGAACTGTGGAACCAGACAACAGGAACTTAAAAGTGAGCTGGACTGAAACCAGACCTCAGCCTCAGTTCAGAAACCAAAGCTAGGCTAGGCCTACCTTATGTCATGCCATCGCCTAAAAAACAAGAAATAATGTAGGCCAATTAACACTAATAATACAGCTTCTCTACCTAGCCAGGATACTGCAACATTAGCATAAATGTTGGGATTAGAGTGCATAGGCCCATCAACGCACAGAAAAAAAAAGCCAACGTTACACTGTTCGTTGCACATCATCAGTCGTCGAGTCAATTTTAATATATTTCGATTTTCACAAACACACATACTGGACTGGACTGCTTCTAATCACAATATCAAGCACGCATAAATGTTTAACTTGATTAAATTAACCAGTACTACACCATTTTATTTATACTCGACCTGCAAGCCCTGAGTTGACATTCTTTCCGTGTAGGCCTAGCGTATGTAGCCTAGCCTCAATAGGTAGTTAAACTTTGTACTAAAGCTGTACACGTAGCACTTTTACCGGTGCAATCTGTTAGGCATACACACTTCGGTATAGTAGAATCAAAAGCTTACCATTTTGTGTTAAAAGAACAGATGCAGGCAAAACCAGCAACAAAAGCAAAAGAAACTTTGGCGTTAACTTCCACATTATGAAAATTATTTTTTTTAAGCCCCTATGGACTAGATGAAAGACGATTTAATCGACAACTCCGGACAAGTTCCGACTTTGTAACAGAGCGTCGGCCGAGAGAGAGAGCTCAGTTCAACAAGTTGATGAACGAGCCTATCATAACCTCACACAGGTCATTTTGATCGTCCAATCGCATCGCAGGAACATCTAACCAATCAAATAGCGGTGGATTTGTATTGTATATAACTCTTAATTATTATTTCCCGTTCTTTTTTTACTTTTCCGTTCACGTAAACAAAAACAAAATTTAATTTGTATTTTTTAAAGCACAAAATGAAAAAGAAATTACAAAAAAAACTAAATAGGCCTACTTTATATTTCATCAATTTTTTTAAAATTGAAATTTACATTGCTGGTTTGTCTAAAACAGCTTCTCAATGCTAAAGAACTAAAGTTAAAAAAAAAAATCTCAATTAAAAAAGGTGAAAGTTATCAAAACTTTAAATTCATTTTCAATAATTTTGATTTCTAATTTTTATATCCTTATATTGATTGCAGTTTGTTGTTTTGGTTATCTGTTGTGGTATTTTTTCTTTTTAAAAATTCCACTCTGTTTAAATAAGATTTTTTATTTGGACTGGGAATATATTTGGAGTGGCCAAGCCCCCAACGTTGACTATGCAGTCCAAAAAAGAGATGATCTTTTTAATTTTTTGTTGGGCTGTATTAAATTGGAGCAAAATTGCCAAGTTTTTTTTATGCACCACTGATCTTAGCCCCCTGGATTCCACCAGGGCTTCGCTTCCTGCCTCAATCAACAGTAACTCTCACCTGTCAGACAGCATAACATCAGGCGAACACTAGCATTACCACCAAAGGAGAGCCACATGGAGTGAACCATGTAAACAAAGGTTTGAGGTTCTACTTATCTATCTGTGTTGTCAAAAAAAAAACACCCTAAAATGAAATTCTTTTTTCTTATTAAGGAAAGCTAATTCTCGTTTTCAAACAACAGCACCATTATTATATTATATTATTATTAATTTTGTTGTTCTTATGCTGTCATGACTTGGTTGAATGTGTAGAATGTGGATTTAGATGCTAGTTATATCAAAAAATCCTTTTTTCCCCCTATACTGCAAATATAAACAAGCCGATCACATGGTTTAGCGAAGTACTGTACTGATTATTACTGTATTGTGAAAAATTATAGTGATAAAATATTTTTTCTCACAAAATTATCATACCATACAGTCCTGTACTATCAATAACAAACCCTTAAACTGGGGTGGTGCCGGTGGCCTATGGCTGATACAAGGAGGTTTAGGGGGTGTTCCCTTATCTATTGAGGTGCTGTCCAAGGGTCTACACCCATCAAGCTTTGCAGTATTAGCCATTCACACTGGGTTAGTGATATTTATGGCTGCTTTCAGTGGGGGGTAAAACATACCCATTTTTCCCACCCCTTGGATCCGCCACTGAATATATCTCTTGGGGGGGGGGGGGGAATTCACATTGACTTGGGTATGCATGTGTGTTACCAAAATCATGTAAAATGGGTTATTTTTCCCTAAACAGGCACGTAATTGTACGTTACATTTTTTATGGTTTTAAAAATGCTCAAATTGCTAAATAGGGTATCATAAATTATTAAGGAAATCAAGTGTATAGGGTCTACATCGCCGTGTATTAGACAGCGTCAGCCGACCCCTGACCAACACAGTGCAATCGTGCATCAGCATCGTGTCGGCAACTGCGTGTCTCAATGGGCATCCCACACAACAGTGCAACAAATTAATCGCCCGACGCACAGCACAATTCAGCAGTATTTTCCCCCGTTCGATTTTCTTTAATTCCCAACATTTAGGACCTTTTACTGATGCACCCAGATCTATAATCATCACCCCACACCCCCCACCCCTCAGAATATATCTTTAAAAAAAGAGCCTGTAAATACAATTTTATTATTCTTCTAAGCAGTGTACTTGCTGTTTATTTCTTAACAGTGAACTGAATGAATAACTAGAGTACATTTAACCATGGAGGAGTATATCCTCCATGATTAAACATATATCTCTTGTTTAACAAGTTTTCTTCAATATGAACAGCATAATACAATAAGAGTAGAAAATACAGTATTTACGTAGTAGTGTAACCGTTAAAAAGCACTTGAATTCACATCACGACATTTCCTTCCCAAAAACTTACTTTTCCTGACTCAAAATAGATTACAAATTTTAAATATGTATAATATATATATATATATTTATATAGATCTCTATAAGATAAAATTTGTTTGATGTTATTATGCTGATGTAATAGGGAATCGACTTCTACCTCAATTCATTTCAATTTCACAATATATCTAGTTGTATTGATTATTACAGTAAAGTCTGTAATTACCTTTTCATCATATGAAAAACGGCGACATCTGGTAGGTCCACCCCGTATAATTATCAGCATAACAACAATGTAGAAAACGCACACACCGTTTCTCGACTTTAAAGCTTATAACAATCCCTGCCTGTTTTTTAAGATGACGCATATCAGCTTAAAACTCAAGTTTATTTGATTGTTTTTTGTTCACACTGAATATGACTAGATAATACAATATTAACAAGATTCATTCACTGTGGTACAATTAAATAGGCAAGTTCATTTTGGAAATATGTTTATAGAATTGATATTTACAAATAATATCAATTGAGGAAAAAAAAAATTTAAATTATAAAATATATAAGAATTAGCAGTATTTCAGCTGTTATATTGTTGTTAAAAAAAAACACACAAAAATACTTTCAAATAAACTTGAATTTTAGGCTGAAGACCCATCGACACACACATCTACAGATGCTAACAGAGCATCTTCGTTTTACAACAAACCCACATATTTTCAAACTCAAAAAAATTCAAATCTTGGCAAGCAGCAAAGCTAGTTGTTGCATCCCTGTATATGGAGAAAGAGAGCTTAAATGATTAAGTATTGAAAGAGCAGAAATGGTAATTGTATACGGTAAAATAGCGGTCATGTATATTACCATCAATTCAAAGATGGTAATCATACCATAATACATATAGTACCATCATTATACCATATACCAGTAGAACCATCATACCAAATATTTACTCTCATCATCATACCATACCATACACTGATTGGTACTACCATCATATCATACCATGTTAATACCAATGTAACTATCATATAAATAATATTGGTAATACTACAATCATTAGGCATAAATCCTACTATAATGTAGTACTACCATCATGCCATGATGGTAGTAGCAATACCATCATACCATATACTGGTAAACTCACAACATATAATCAATCCACATAACAAGTACCATTATCATTACATAGTACAGTACCACTATCATACCGTATAGCACCATGAAACTCCTCCAATAATCTCCAACATAACTCTTACCATCATTTGATGCAATTTCATGGAATTAAAAACCAAGTTCCTTATACTTTGTCCAGTGCTTGTGTCAAATAACATTTACAGTACTTCATTTATGGTATCATATATATCCCTACGTTCACATAGTTAAAAGTTAAGCTTTAGATAAGAGCATGAAAAAGCAAGTACACACTCAACCTAATGCCATAGCATACAAAAACAATAACATAGCAGAACACAGTCTTCTCCACTCCACTAGTTGAAAGAGTAGCTGAATTTGTGACACAATTAACAAATAGACAAACAGCACTATTAACCTATTTCCATATGCTTTCACCGCTATTATATTTTTTTTTTATAATTATTTTTTTAAAGGTGATAAGGTCAAATGTAAAAAAAAAATGTTTCTCGTCCCATCTCTGATTAATTTCTTTAGCCTGCCAATTTTTTCTTTTTTTACTTTCACTAGGCAAAACGCCAGAAATTGTTTTTATAAGTAATGAGTGTATGTCTAGGCCCGAACTGACTAGGTTTAGTCCTTGTGTGTCTGTGTGCAGAATTAATTGAGAGTCATAGGTTTCCCAATGACATGGCCCAAGGTCATATTCTCTTGTTTTTGCGCCTGTCCTGCGCCGTATGACAACAGAGATTTGACACAAACCAGACGAGAACTCAAAGCCTTCGCATGTGCCGAAAACTTTTAATATGTGGTGTCAATAATATTCAGTATCTTGCAAAACACCAAAGTGCCAACTAGGCGAGACACTAATAAGCATTTTTGTATTTTTGCCTCTAAATTGGCCACAATCTGCCATGATTGACTAGAGCAATATATTGTATGCCACAGAGATAATTTGCATATTCAGTGTCACTGCACATCCTTTTCTCTTTTAACAAACCAGGACGAAAAACATGTTTTTCTTGATAGAATTTGGCATAAAAACAAAACACTTACGGTATTTAATAAATTTAGAAAAGCCATATACTGTATGTTGTAATTATAACTTTAACAATTAACTGTAAAATTTCAAACAAAATATATGGACTTCAGAAAATTTGGAAATTTACACTCCATGTATAAAAAGGTTTTCTGTACTGTACAGTATTAGTATTTTATACTGTTTTATATACTATAGATATAAACCAATTTACAGGATTGGTGAAATAATCAAATGTAATCATATAATGTAGCTGTTACCAAACAAGTTACTAATATCCCTTCTACTGCCTAACAAATAAAATCAAAGCAGGTTTTTTTTTTTACAACTCAAATTTAAGTTTGAAACCATCATGCATTTTAATGCTACTTTCCCCCACATTACAAACAATGATTCACTTAATGTACTGTATCTGATAAACGAACACTTGGCACAATCTTTATATAGGTTAGACATCCTCATCAAATCTCAAAATATTAATATTTAACCAAAGCAAGCTCCATGAATGTAGTGGAAAGGGTCACAGTTGGTTGGCACTTTTTTGTTTTGGCCACAATAATGAGAAAACCACTGGAATAATAACTGCAGTCGTACTTAAAAAGACTGCAGAGTCAAACAGAAAAAAAACTTCATACACAAAATAAATTATTTTGTTAATATAGGAAATTACCATGTCACTATATGCACCACATGATCTAATGACACCCCTTCATTACTAAACAATGCTACCCAAGCAGACGATACAGCCGAGTGTCTCTATGGTTAGCATCAAACTAGAGCCTTAATAGCCAGATCGAAAGCTACATTTAACCATATCCATTAGCATACGTGTGAGAATGCCTGATCGGTTCTAACCGTTCCCAGGAAGTGGATACGCTAATGGTTAGCGTGTTCTATCGGTTAGCAAGTTCACCTACTTTCAACCAGTCAGATGCATGCATTTTCAATTTCTTTGATATCTAGATCGGGGATCGCAAAGGTGAGCGCGTATGTTACTAATCTTAATTCTGCTAACCGTTAGATGCTCTGTGTGAATATAGCCTATAGCTTTTTGAACTGATGTACCTGTGTAAACCTAATTTACACATTGAATTTATATCCGTGCCTTGTGGTTTTGACACATCAGCTGAAACAAATTCTACAAATGTCCATTAGCTGTAGAGGCAATCAGCTGTTAAGTTCGGTATGGTATTATTTGCTTAGTAACAAGGCTTTATGTGCAAGCTTAACCAAAGTTCTGGCCACACTATTAAATTTTAAGTGACAAAAAAAGAAAAGTGATATGCCCATATATGGGTGTAATGACATCATGCCAATATATGTCCTGATCCCACTAATTTGTCACATAAAATTTGATAGTGTAGACCAAGCTTTAAGTATTGTACTATGCTACTGAAGTAGCCGAAATTAATTGCATGAATTGACTCAATTAGCAGTTTGACTAATTACTAAATGAAGCAGTAGTGTATGTGTTAAATAGGGAGTTTTCGCAACCTTACGAAAACGATAATGAATACGTCATTATCATTATCATCGTTTGTGCTTGTTGACTTGCGAAAACTCCCTAATATGAACTAAGTGCAACAAAACAGCCTAAAGCGCGGTCTGTAACAATATTTAACATCCTCAAACATTAAACCAGCTACAACACTACAGCATCAATATCCACATCATCTTGATTGCAACCACCTAGCATAGTTAACATATTGAATAATTATGAATATTCATGGCTGCTTTTGAATATTTATACTGATGATGATTTCTTGATATTATCTATTAATAGACACCTTGGACTTACTCACTATTGGACACTGGATCTTCAACAATGTAGACTATGGTTATTCCTAAAAGGTTATAACAAACCAGACGAATTCTAGGGTAGCAAAAGGGGAATTCCCTTACTGGTATGATTCATACTCTTTGGGCTTTAAAGCAACTAAAGGAAGTACAGAATTTACCTAGCCAAAAAAAAAATAAATAAAATTGTAGGATTGGGTCACTGTAATTATCGTTACCTAATCTATATACTTACATTCACATTATTATATTTTGTTTAAAAAGTATGGTTTAATTTTGATTTCTTTTTTTGTAAATACGAAAAAGCTATAAAAATTTGGTATGGAGACATATTTATAATAGAGAGGTTTGTGACTGAATCAAAGAGAAATGATAAAATTATATGAATGCTGTTGGAACCAGATATATTTTCAACTATGCTGATCATTAATAAAGAAATTATATTCAAGTGACAATAGTCATTACTACTAGCATGCTAGAGTATTTGTGTACTATAATCCCATCAACTTTTTGAGATGTAAAAAAAAATTATTAAAATCACATGGAGCAACCTTTGGATTTACATCCTGTACCCATTAATGTTCTTTATAATTTCCGCACCTATCTCTGAAGAATTTCAATATCTCTTCCAGTTTAACTGAACAACGGCAAAATGGCCCGAGGGTGAAATCAACTTCAGTGTGTACAAATATATATAGTAAAATAAAAAAAATGAAATGCTTACATCATCAATGTAATAATAATTAATACGCAATTTTATGTTTTGGTAAAATCACCGTATATTCCCGCATATAAGACAAGTCAATTAACAATAACAATTAACAATAAAAAAACAGGAGATCATCTATGTGCGCAACACATATGTTTAATTTTTAAATCCTGTTCGTCTTACATGCAGATTTACTACCGAAATGAAGCTACTAATGAACGCAATTTTAAATGTGGGGAAATAAGATTCTCCTCCAGAGTCTGGTACGCTGTCTCTTATACACATCTAGATGTGTATAAGAGACAGCCCATCAACTTTTTGAGATGTAAAAAAAAATTATTAAAATCACATGGAGCAACCTTTGGATTTACATCCTGTACCCATTAATGTTCTTTATAATTTCCGCACCTATCTCTGAAGAATTTCAATATCTCTTCCAGTTTAACTGAACAACGGCAAAATGGCCCGAGGGTGAAATCAACTTCAGTGTGTACAAATATATATAGTAAAATAAAAAAAATGAAATGCTTACATCATCGTGTAATAATAATTAATACGCAATTTTATGTTTTGGTAAAATCACCGTATATTCCTGCATATAAGACAAGTCTTAAAATAACAATTAACAATAAAAAAAACAGGAGGTCATCTATGTGCGCAACTGTCACATACAAATGTTTAATTTTTAAATCATGTTCGTCTTACATGCAGATTTACTACCGAAATGAAGATACTAATGAACGCAATTTTAAATGTGGGGAAATTAAAGATTCTGATGAACAGAAATAACCATACAATGGTACTATTTGGAAGATTAGCCCTCAATTGGCTCCGTTTTTAACCAGCTAGATGCAGCATCCAGTCCATAAAGAGCAGGAAAATGTAGGAATTCCGACAGTGAAACACAGGGGGGGGGGGATTATGATATAAAAAAAATCGTCCAAATATCTTCTTAAACTTGGGGTCGGCTTATACACAGATTGCCTTATTTGCGAAATATACGGTACATTCATCAAAAATTTAGATAAGTCACTGGTGCATTAAACCCTGGCACTTTGATACTTGTGAAGGTCCTAACAATTACAGCCATTCGTAGACCAGACACTGGTCGAGTATATTGTGGGACGCATGTATTCCTGGTTCCAACTATTGAAAAAAGCTTCTGAGTTATGATTGACAAAAAATTGATTCTCAAAGTGACAGACACAAAAATGTCACCAAAAACAATGACGCAAGCTATTTTAAACGAGGATGGTGAACAGGAACTTTACATTATTATTATTAACACTAATAGTGTCCAATACAGAATTTCATATTTTTACAGAAAGCATATATTTTTAAAACTTCAACAATGAACTATCATCACCTGTACTCGAAATGTTATGTAACTGGAGAAGCCTCTATAAATGAACACTGAATAAAATGCGACCAGCTCTGGCAAAAAACCAACCGTTTTCTAGGAAAAATGAAAAATTTTTGGAGTTTTTGGTATTTTAAAATTCTTCATGTATTCCACTTTTAATGTTTATTTAATGGAAATTGGTTGAGTATTTGCATGAGTGTTTAATTTACTGGATATCAACCATGTAGGTTTTGAGAAAACAGCTTCCAAAGGTTCCAAAATCAATAGTTCATTACCAATATTGGGATTATTTTACTATACACTTCAGTTAGAGTTAGTGATTGATATATTGCAGAAATGTTCTTTAATAATATTATATATTATATTTAAATCAAAATTGTGATTGGTGCTAGTGCAAAATTAGAAATTGCGACGAATGTAGGGTTTTGCCAGAGTTGGTCACTAATGCTTTCATGCTTTTTTTTTAAGCAAGCAAATTCAACTGCATGTCTAAAACAAAAACCATCATTTTCATAATCAGCACAAAACACTAAGAATCACACAAAGTAAAAAATAAAATTGTTGACTTTAAAAATCCATTAACTTTGGCCACCAGAGATTCAATTTTTCCTCATTAAAAATGGAGACTTGTCGTCAGCATCTTGTATTCATCGAGCAATTGTGATCTTGGCAAGATGGTCTACAGGCTCTTCAATGGTCTTTCCATGGCTTGTCTTTTGTTTTGTCACCAGTTCTGAAGGTTCTTCCTCCTCCTCTTTTACCTCCTCTAGAGTCTGGTACGTATGCTTACCTTTGATGGAACTGGATTTGCTGTCCGGCCTTGCAGAGGCATTTGATGTTCTAGTGTTACACATTACCTGTGACACATTCCTTGTAGAGCCAGAACTGGAGACATCAAGAGACTTCAGTTCACTGGCTAGATTGTTATGTTTGTCCGTATGTATCCCTGGAGGGCGATACCAATGTTCCATGGGGTTAACAGTGTTAATGTGTTGCCTTTGTTCAGACGAGCTATATGGATCCCTATTCTTATCAATGTCTCTTGGATCTGAAGGATTTTTCAAGTATGTCACTCGCTGTCTTTTATTACCAGTATAAGTCCTTTGAATAGTTTCTGGGTGTTCTTCCTTATGGAAAGGGGGCTTTTCCTTTGGAGTAAGCGACACACACACATCCCCGACAGCAAGTTTGTGGCATTCGAGATTATATCGAAGCAATGTTAACTCGGGATTGACTGAAGACCATCCATGACCAAACACATAAAAAGGGTGTTCCAAAGTAGCTTCAACGGTAACCTAATGAAGAAATATTGATAAAACGCATAAATGATTAATAATAATAATTATAATAATTTATAAAGCGCTAATTAAACCAAAGTAAAAATCAAAGGCGCTGTGCATGTTCAGATGTTAAAAAGGTGACCTTTGAATTTGGTCATAAAAATGGCAACCGATGGAGGGAGTTCCAAAGTGTGGCAGCTGAAATGATCTGTGGTCGTAAAATTTGGTGTTAACTGTTGGAACAATGAGCAACTTAAGGTCAGAAGAATGGAGGGAGGATAAAGAGACATATTTAGGAAGGAGTTCGAGTAAGTACTGCAAGTGGGCTGTTGGAGTCACAGTGCTTTTAAAATGTTAGTAGAAGAATTTTATAATTTATTAGTGAATTAATGTGAAGCCAGTCACAAATTATAGCTAACGGGAAAATTAGATACACAAATCAACACATCAAAACAAGTCATTGAATTGTTGGGCATCAGCTATTGGAATCGCACCACATAAATGGAACGATTGATTGATTGTCTCCGAAAAAAAGTGTAATAAGCTGACAAATTATAATTTTTAATTAAAATATATCAACAGGTGGGTCTTAATATGTTCCTTCAACTTGATACAATTGCATGTTTCCTGCATCTGAGTTCGTGATAATTGAGTTTTATCTTATCTTATGCTATGGATTAATATGAAAGCAACAGAACTATTACATCTAAAAGTTTAAAAAAAGTGATGGGAGACAAAAGAAATAGGCTCTTGATAGGAGCATGTGTATACTGCAGAAACCAGGTCAAAATTACTCTAAACATAGAGTAATCCATTATTGGACAAGTTGCTTTCAGTCACTGGTCATCCGTCAAAACATAGGACAAATTACTAACTCCCTGATAAAACTACATTAACACCTGTACTTGGTATGATGAATGTCTTAAATGAAATTAACTGAAATGAACATTAACACATTCAATTTTATTAAAAAAATCCCATGAACCTTAACACTTCATTTCAAAAAAAAAATTGTACTACCACATCATACATTATATCAGTGCAAATGCAGTATATACTAAAAAATCATAAAAAAAAAAAAAAAAAAAAACAAACAAAAAAAAAAAAAAAAAAAAAAAAAAAAAAATAATGGATATACAGTCAAGTCCGCCAAAGTCAACTCTGTTTAAGTCGAAAATTCGCGTCAGTCGAATTTTTGAAAAAGTCCCAATTCTTTCCTATGTATTACTGCGTAAATTGTTTGTTTAATTCGAATTTTTATAAGTCGAATTTCGGCTATATCGACAGAATTTTCCAGTCCGGATAGGCCGATTTTAAAGTAATTTTAACCACACAAGTCGAAGTTCCAAATTTAGTAGTGCACGTGGGAAAAGTACACAGCCGTGGGAAAATACGAAGTTCAATCCTTGTTGTACGGCAACAAGTTAGCCATATCAAAACTAACATCTCAGACAGCGCGCTGTGGAACTTGGCTCACATGATTGTATGTCGTAAGTTGCAGTCTACTCTCACAATACAGACCCCTCTGGACCGGCTCCAATGTTCAGTTTTCCCTCCAGTTCAGTTTGTAAAACTTGTATTGAACCCATTTCGAACAAGATTGTTGTAGTCAGGGCCTAGCTATTTAATTAATTTATCAAAGCCCTGGATTCTTTTGAATGCCTAGCCAACGCAAATTCGACACATTAGGCCTATTTAATAATACGTACAGTACCTGTTGTTTTGCTGTACTGCTGAGCAAATTTAATTATTACCAATAAAACTGATGCGACTTTTATATTGTTTTGGCGTGCATTTCTTTAGGTCTGATTATGTTTTTCCAAGCACGCATTTTTCGCTGGGAATGCCACTTGCTGGTCGGCAGTCTGAAACTCTGCCTGCCCGCCAATTGGTCCATTTTCGTGGGGTGTTTTGTAGACTAGAAATGTGCTTCGGCTGTGATGACGTCAGATCGCCCAAAGTTTCATAATGCGTGACAGTAACAAGCTCGGTGTATTAATCAAGAATGTTTTAATTGTTAAAAACAAATTTATTAAACAAAACAAAAAACAAATAAGAAACCCTCATGGTATATTTTAAGAGTCAAATCTAAATAAACCTAACAAATTATATTTTATTCTCTACAAATTTCCTCCGTAATTAAATTAGCAACATGTTTTGAAAAGCATATTGAGTTTAAAGAATGAATGAGGTGCATTTGAAATTTACACCGACGAATCTAACAAATTTGAATTAGACATCTACTGAAAAGAATAACCAGTAGAAACTTGCTTTGTTGAGTTCCGTCTTTATTGCAGGTTGATTCCAAATGGTTTTTTAGGATTAAAATCAAGAATATACGCTTATTAAAACATTGGAATGCGTAAATTTCACTTCATAATTAACCAACAAAACGTCTACTGTTGTGTCGTATTAATCAACAGATAATCTCCATGGCAATGCGAGTACAGCTAAGCGTCTCGTTTTCACAACGTGTGGTATGCTTGTCGTTAAGAGATGTCTATTAAACTATCGTCTGGTTTTTCGAGTGAGTGTTACCGTCCTAAATTGGACAAATCGTCCGAGATTTAGAATAGGGAGTTCATGTTTTCGGAAACTATTTTATTAAAAGAAGAATAGGAATGACTTTGGGACTTAAGAAAATGTTCGGTTTTGCGTGAAATTCGATTTTGTGGGCATTGAGTGCAAACAGTATTGTTCAATGTTATTTTTTTTTTCGAAAATGTGCAAGTCGAAATCTGTATAACTCGAACTTTTTATGCCAGTCCCATTAGATTCGACTTAGGCGAACTCGACTGTAAAATGAACAAAAAAAAAAAAAACTTAAAGGAAATGTGTACAGTATTTACCTGTTCACGGTTTTCTCCTACTGAGAAGCTGATTATAGCCACCGGCTTCTTTGCTACATCCTCTATTCTCACTACTGTACTTGAATCAATCTTAAGACCATCAGTTACTGCCGCACTTTGGATGAAATCGTCAGTGCACAAGTCTTCCACTCGTTTCAATACACCACTAGCCAACTGAATCACTGAGCCACGTGTAAAATATGAGGGGAAGGTGGACGGACCGGGATACTCTGCATCGGCAGTCAGTTTGTGAGTAGCAGGTTGAGGGTAGGTGTGCGAAGTATTCGTCCCATGTAACATCTTGACATCGCTTCTATTGGCTGCTTTAGGAGAATCTTTCATTCGTAAGGTATTGTAAGCTTCCTGTGACTCAATAACATCCAGTTGAGTTTTCTGCGAAAATGTTGCATGCGTTGATGAGCGAACCTGAGGTGTTGGACTAAGCTGTAACTGCAAACTGGAATATGCAGCCGGAGGAGATACGAGTTGTGGAGGTGACTGCATTGATGTTTGTATGGTCAGAGCGTTAGCGTATAATGATTGCATGTTCCCAGAAGGTAACTGGTGTGGATACTGCTCTTTTCTCGGTGCTGGCTGAAGTGGAAGGACATGGGCTACCTTTGGTGATTCGTGGTACGCTCTTTCTTGTTTCAGTTCTGTCTGGTATGGAGGTTCTTTAAATCGGACATGGTGACCTGATGAATGTAAATCTCTTGGAGAGGGTCCTCTTGAACTTTTTCCATCATTATGAGCAGTTTTAGCATCAACTTCATGGATTTTTCTCTCATGACTTTCCCATCTCTCCCGTGCAGGATGGGGATGTGGATTTTCTTCATTTTTCTCATTCCCTTGCCACTGTTCACCTGAAGCATGCCGGCTACGACTGCCTGGTTCAACGCCCACAACATAGATTCCACTTCCGGGAATGGGATAGCCTGGTGTGGGATACTCCCTTGGCGATGGTAATGGTGAGCCCTCAATTGCTCCATAGGGAGGAACAGTGGTCGGTAGCAAGGAATGAGGTAAAAGAGGTCCTGGTCTCACCTGGCTTCCCATATTTGCCAGCATCTCTGAACAGGAAGACTGTGCTGTTCTCATCACTGTTGAATGAACCGGCAGATGTACAAACGGCTCATAATATGGTGCATAATGAAAACCAGGTACAGTGCTATACTGTACCATGGGTGGTGAAGTATACTGTAACACAGAATGATTGGCTAGGTGAGGAGCATTTGTAGCATATAATAGTGCTGGAGATGCACTGGAATAAGGCCTAGCTGATTTCTCCTCTACAGGAGACATGCCTCGACTGGCAGAGTGTCTACCATTTGATGCAGAAATGTGCGGCGATGATTGTCCATCAGTTGGAGGTCTATCGTATGTTCTACGCAGGTCCTGTGCCCAAGATATTCTGTGTACCCTATCATCTTCATCAATTCTGTTCTCATTAGCTTTTTCACTAATAACACTTTCTTCTTGAATGCCTTCTGGCTGACGGTTCTGACTGTGTTCAGAGGATGCTGGAGGAAAGTTATCGTTTTCGGCAGTGGCTTGATTCTGTGATGACACACTACCCATTGAAGGTCTGTTAACATGCATGAAGTTGGCGTTGCTGTCTGGATTTCTTAAAAGTTTGCCATGTTGGTTCAATTCGTTGTTTTTGTGTATTGGTTGGTTTGATATATACATCAGAGATTCGCATTCCCCAAAGGCTCTGTTTAAAGACAAAAGCAAAAAACAAAGCAATTATTAGTGGATGATAATTGGTATCTATATTCCAATGGAGGTGGAATAAGCTGGGCACTAACTGCATTGTACGGTGGTTGTATGACTGTCGCTCGACAAATCCAACTTTGTTCCCATTGAGTGCTAGATGAATGGATCGTCATTAAAAACGATCCGTTGTGCTAATCATGGTGTTGCGTTCTCCGCAGAATAGCGTCGGCAGATGACAGTCGGGTGCAATGAGTGCCAGGTTTTAGATGCGTTCCCATTGTGGGTGTCAAATGAACTTTGGTCCCTGCAAGCTCCAGAGGTTTAGCCATTTCAATAATTTATTCTAAATAATTTCACACTAGGTGGAGTGGGGGCTGACGTAATTCCCAAAAATACTGATTGCAAACCTAAACAAAACATTCTAATGGCAGATTGTGAACTAAAAGCAATTTTTATCAACCTAAATCAAAACTCTCTCCATTTTGACAACCCCACTGCCTTAAAAGAGAGACTAGCAACCTTTAATTTAGACTTTTTTTGGACTTGTTGGTCTATCAGCAAGTTCCATGAGCCACCACTGCTTGGCGCAAGCATCTATGTTGACAAACCAATAAAATTAAATACTGTACATAACATTTTGGAAACTTTAATTTTTGACCTGACTAAAAGCAATTTTTACCAATCAAAACAATCAGTGTCTCCCTTTTGACGACCCAATTGATTTAACAGACTTTTGCAACCTTTAGTTTAGAACCTCTTTTGGAACAGCTGGGCACTATTGTGAATTCAAAGGAACCAGTGCTGCTCGGCACAAGTATCTATTAAAAACAAAACCTTTTTACATAGAATTACGGAAGCTTCAATGTCTAGTTTTAATGACAGACCTTACATTGTTTTAACTACTGCAATGAGCTAAAACTGCATTCTTCAAGTTGTGCAGGAAAAAAATATTTCATATGCTTTTATACAGAGTTCAAATCTAGGGGAATGTGATTTTGCAATCTTGGCTGGCAGGAAAGGAGGAAGGGCAAAAGGTAATAAGCATAGAACAAGGCCACATTTGTTTGAAAATCTGTCTTCTTTCATCTTAAAAACTCTACCCACAATGATGGTCACTTACAGGTACTTTAGAGTTTAGACAAATTTTTTTGAAAAATTTAATTTTGACTAATTTAATCAAACTTTATGTTTAGATTTTAATCATTTTCATAAAACATAAACAAAATTTAATTCCAGTAGGCCCTACTGTATATTTGGCCAACTAAAAGCCTTGAATACACTATTGTGTAAAAACAAAATTGATCGATTTCAATTTTATAATTTTATTTTTGTCAACGATACCCGATCAATAGCGCTAAATTTTATGGTTGATGTAATAAATATGATGGTGCTACTAATTTGCGTATCCACCGCTGCAACCATATAATGAGCTGGTTTTGAGAATGACACGAGCATAACCACGCAACTATACATTCTGCATGATAAAAGCGCTAGCCTTTATTGCATACAGTACACACTATATTAACAACTAATTAAGGTGGTGAATATGCAACAGAGCCATATATATAAAGAGTTGCGACATTCCGCACCTTGGTTTACGAAAGTCACGTGGTACACACCGTCCATTTTGTTTCATAATCTTCCCGGAACACATGCAAAGTATATGTGTTACGTACATTGCATATTAATTTCAAACACTTAATTGGGTTTACAACTATATTTTATAATTAACAGCACTTTGTATGGACAGCGTATAAGAATTCATATATAATCGAATATTTGCGCGCGTGCGTGCTCGCGTAAATTCCGTGCTCGTGTAAATGATTGAAATTAAAATTAGAATTTTTTCAATTATCGTTAATTCGTCACATTTTAATCAATGAAGACCCGACCTATTTTATTTAATGGTAATCTTTTCTTTGGTTTTAATTGTTTTTAATAGTGTTATCAGTTGCATTTTTACACTGTTTACGTTCATCATTAAAATTGTATTTTTATTTTCTCATTCGCCTAGATGCGTTCGGGAAATATTTAAGCTAAATAAGAAAAAAATTTAATTTTTTTTCCGACCTTTTCTGACAATCTTTAAAGGTTGTTTGCTAAACAATATTAGAAAATGGTTCTTAATTTCAAATCTTTGTACAGCCTGTATAAATACGAATGACAATGAAAATAATGGTGATGTTTAATAATCTTTAAAATGATTTGCTGTTTCCATTGCATACTATTATATAATTATTATAACTTTATTTTGGAAACGACGCTTTTAAAACAGCGGACACGCTCTCGCAGTGTGTTTATAAAAGTAACATACTGTACAGCCATAATACAATATTAAAATTGAGGCGAGACTTTTAATACAATAAAATGTACGTTACATAATTACACAAGTTGAATATATCACAGATCCTGTATATCATTTAACACTTACAATTTATAACATTTACAGCAAAGCACAGTTTATATATTG
>NW_022708762.1:291885-292156 GCF_011630105.1 Anneissia japonica | reverse complement strand
TGTTCATATTCAAATTTAAAGAGCAACAATCTATATACGCTAGACGGATTTAAATTACATTTTGATATACGTATTTTTGCTGGTCGTCACATATCATTTATTTGCAAAAATAATAGGAGCTACTTAAGGATCGAGGGGCTCTCTCGGTCTATCGGCGAGGATTAAAGAACTGCTTAAAAATAGTAAATTATTACAGTATTATTTTATAATATGAAATTGGATATAAAGTAGTGAAATCATAAAAAAAATCTATAAATAGTTACATGAAATT
>NW_022708762.1:276977-291826 GCF_011630105.1 Anneissia japonica | reverse complement strand
CACATCACGTTAGACACAGAACGCGCATCGCGTATGACACAAAATGGCTTCTAAATTCTCAATGTCGCAACTCTTTCTATCTATGGCTCTGATATGCAAATGAGTATAGCGCCATCATATTTACAGTTGAGGTATTCAATTTATTTGTTCAAAAAGTAACCTTTTCAAACATCACTAATTATTTTATATATTATAAATTTTCCAAAAAAAAACAAAGCAGACCCTACAGTACTTTGTTCTAGATTTTGGGTAATAACAAATTTTGGACATATTGTAAAAAAAAAAAAAAAAGATAGGTATTTACTGCCAGCAAAAACAATAGATACTGTAGGCCTATCTTATTTTTTTAAAAATTTATTGAAAGTGAAAATAATATAATAAAATAAACTAAATTTTATATTAATGACAAAAAAAAATTAGTTTCATTTTCGATCCACTCCGTTCAAAATGATTTTATGAAAAAAATACAGACAACAGTGGTAACCACTTGAATGTGATATTGCGAGCATAATTGGCAATTCTACAAATCAGAAATATCTTTCTTCCTTCCTTATCCTAACATGCTACTTGCGTCAGTTTGTATCACATCAAAATAAATGGAAAACTGTAAGACTTGTTGATACATTGTTTTAGCAAAATGTTTTAAAAACGATTGTTAGAGGGCAGAAAAAATTACAAAAAAAAAAAAATTTAGCTTACCAGCGCCCCTACAGTACGGTAGGTTAATTACTAGATCGGTAAGTATTAGGGAACTAGTACACCCCTGGTTGGATCTTTGGGGAGATACTGTATATTTGATGTTTTCTTATTTTCTTTGTTTGCAAGTTTTGCGTGTGCTTTACAACAACATGCATAAAAATTAAATATTGTCTCTGCCATCCAGTGGCATATCTAGGGATCCTGAAATGGGAGAGCTGATTGGGATGGGGGGGGGGTTGATAAAGTTAGTGGGGAGGGCTCAATAATTAAGTGAGGGGAGTGAGGTCACAAGATAAGGTTCATATGACTCTGAGGTGATTTTTAACCACTTGAACATTATTTTGTTTTACAGTATATTCAATTGGGGGACGACTAGGGCAGTGTGCGCCCCCGCGTATACCCTAGATACGCCGCTGCTGCCATCCATGCACTTTTATTTAATTTCAACATAATTACAAGAAATCTGCTTTGTAATAAGGTTATGAGAATAAAGTAATAAAGTACAGGTACACCACTAACCATAACTCTTATTAACATACTGTACTGTAATCAAATTAATCCTTAATCTCAAACTAACAAAATAATAATGCAGATACAGTACTTCACAATACAAAACCTTATTAATATTTTAATCAATGATTTACTTATTCATTTGACTTCATACGTGCTAATGTGAATCAAGTTCCATGTTGCGGTAAACACATAAACACACAGTGGGATTTTCTGTGGAATGCCCTGGAGTTGACCACACAAGACACGGGATTGGTCTGACTCTACTCAATCAACATGTAAAGAATATTACAAAGGTTACCAAACATTTTTTTCCTGGAATTCTCTGAAATGCCTTGTAGTTGAGTATTGTAGCATCACAAAAACATACTATACTTTGTGGCCGCCTGCATGATATTTCCGCTCTTACCATGAAATGAAGACTGAATCAACATGTAAGGACGTTACAATAGCTTATGAGACTACAATAAATTGTTTAGTTAGTTCCAAATAATAAAACATACTGTACTCTGTGACCGCCTGCACGATATTTCTGCCCTGCATCATTGTCTTCATACTGTAGTTTACATTACAAATACACTTTTTCACATGTATGGCGACCACTCAAAGATACAGTAGAAACAAGCATGACAAAATGTTGAAAGATCATGGAAAACGAACCTGAAAGTCCCTCAGTGATTTTCCTTAGACACCGCGGAGGAGCCACAAATTTGTCTAGCCAAAATTCTGAGCCAAATGCTGGTTAATTTCAAGAAATGTACTTTTTCGGACTGTCAATAAAACTTAACTAACCAATCAGATGAGCGCCAGGAATACGCATGTGTTCTTAAACACACAGGTGTAGTCCCACAAACACATGTAGTGTTTACAGTTTCCGTTAAACTTGCCAAAGTCAACTGTGCCTAACTTAAACTAATTTGAACTTATTTTACATGATAAATTGTTGTGTTTTCTATTCAGGATCAATCTGTAAAGTAAAATCAAATTTTATCTAGGTCAAACAACTTTTTAATGCCATTTTGGATTTGACTTGGGCTAGTGCAGCCGTACAGATATATTTTCGATATTGGTTTTGCAGGACCTTGCAACAATATTTAGGGGGCGTGGCTCAGCAGAAAAGTCTACTGTGACAGGCCTTGATGCTTTTTTACCACATATACTATATAGGTTTTCAATACCACCTCCAAGACAAAGAGATTCTGATTGATACTACAGGGGTGCCAGTTTCCTATGTGTCGCAGCAGTCTCACGGAAACCGGAACAGCCTAATGCACTTCCATGAGCAAGCAAAATCCTCCTGGAAACTAGTCCATCTCCTGCAAATTCAAAAAAATTTTTCATGTTTATACTAACTGTCAGACCCGTAGCCAGGTTTTTCCAATGGGCTTTTCTCTAGGTGCGAGGTCCAGGGTCGAAGCCCTAGTGGGGTCAGCAAAACTACCGAAACCAGAGGATTTTTGTGTTTTATGGGTCTAAATAATGGTAAAAAAGCACTGTTACATTTGAAAAAGGTCTGCAGCAAAACATTCCATCTGGATGGGTCTGCAGTTCATTAGTTGGGTTGTCGGACTCATTCAAGAAATTTGGGGGGGGGGGGAGAAGAGGGGTTGAAAGAAAAGAGAGAATTTGCCCTAACAATAAACCACTCCCCCCCCCCCTCCCGGGGGAAGCGTTTTATTGTGTTCCGGTTTACGGGACTGACTGAACATTACTTAGGTGTCTCCCTGGCAATGGGTATCACTGCACAGTCAAAATATAACTAGATGTAAAAGGCAATATTAAGTAAACACTATTAAATAGCAAGTATACAGTACTGTCTACATGCTTTAATTTATTAGTTTAAAGTATGCATCTCATAATATACAAAGCATATTGTATACCAAGATTGTGCAATACACACCTGGCATATTGCCAAATTTGATGCATGAATAAAAATACTAAAAAGTATAAAAATACTGTCAACACCATTTTGCCTAATAAACAGAACAATTAATTATCAGAACAGCACTACAAAAACAGAGAAGCACAGTCTATTTGTACTCATAAAAGGGTTTTCTCGATTGGTCGAATTCAACAGGGTTGCTATTACGAAATTCCTGGTAAAATATCATTTGCATATATTGGCATTCCACCAAGTATTGCGATATCTTCCAAAAATAACTACACTGTACTGAATACTTTAACTAGAATACTGAGGCATCTTGTGAAATTATGTACTTCATTGATGAATTTGGAATATTTTACCTTTATGTTAAAATAATATTAATAGGAGAAAATATATTTTAGATGTGTTGACAAACTCAAACAATAAAATCCGAAATTTGCATGGTTACTTGTGTTTGCAAAAAGAAAAAAAAAAATGTTTAAGCGTATAATTAGGATGCAGAATTACTGTATATTATAAAAATTTAAAGAAAAGGTTAAATTTTTTTTAATTTGTATTTTATTAGCCATTTCAATATTAGTTATAGTATCACTAGGCTTTCGCGAGCTTCTCATCACTTTACTCTGTCAAAGCCAAAGTGCAGTTACCGAGTAATTTGAAAGGAGCTTTTTTTCCCAGAGTCACGGCTTTGTGGAATTCCCTTCCGAGGACCAAGAGGTCACACATGGAGGCACAATTCGCCACTGACACCACAAAGAGACAAAACATAAAAAACAAATTTTCAATCTTTTTTCTTTGAAATTTTGATTACGTACAGTACATTGAACCTTTTGACGTAATTGTTAAGAGCGCAACTACATTATTTAGTTAATTAAAATAATTAGCCATAACGCACAAACCAAGAAAAATGTTTTATTAGCGAAGATTCAGTGGGTAATCAGAAAATGCAGAGCAGCATTCATAGTTGTGATCATATAGATAAGGCCTGGCTGGGTTAGGGCTACATAATTGTGAAGATCAGATTGAAAAGTCACCTACAGTAGGCATCCGGTTCCCTTCTTGCAGTATAACTTTGAAATAAGACAAACACGCATTAAGCGTGTGGAATGATTAGTAAAATAAACATTTTTAAGCAGGATAAGCCTAATTTGTAGGCCTATAATTACCCTTGACAACTATAGTAAAACATCTGCTAAAATACATTTTGTGTCTGACAACAGAGCACACAGCATGTAAAATGAGATTTTTGTTTTGAAGGGACACAAACTTTGCTGTACAGTTTAAACATTCTATGCTTGTTTATCTTTATCATTTTCACTCACAGATACAAACTGTTAATTAATATAAAGAAAAGAAAAATAAATTTTAGAATTGTTTAATAAAACAGTCAAAAAATACTTAACATTTTGATATCTTGACAGTGAAATTCACGGTTTTTTTTCGAAAATTTGTTTTGGTCAAAATCAAAGTTAGTGTCTCCTCGTGGTGTCGGTGATGAATTGAGAGGGACACTAAAAGAAAAATATATGCGGATACTGGCTAATAATCACTCTGATTGGTGAAGTTGTGTTGAGTGCAATGTGTCACAAGACATTTAGCGTTGATGATGAACTTTATATTTTGTGTCTTTTATTACTTAGCTTTTTCTTTTTTATTTATGAGAAAAAAATGTCCTTGCTGCATTACTATTAGCAATATTATTTTGCATTTAGACACTTACTGTAAATATCACTATCAGTTGACAATCATCAATTTTGAGGTTTATGTAGTAAAATGTGTGTATAATCAGCATGATTTTCTTTTATCATGCTTCATTGGATAGTAATAACTCAGTATTTGATAATTTTTAATTGAGCTATGAATTGGTAATAATACTGTAGCTCAATTAAATTAAATTTGAATTAGCTTTTTAGATGACTGAATTTCTAAAAAGCAATAACCATTTGCTACTTTGCCCTATTCCCCTCCATGTTTGGTGTAAAGTCAATGACAGTGATGTGATCAAGGGTCAACGTTATTGAGGGTGCTTTGCATTCTGAACTCTTATTAACATACAATACATAGAAGAACTATTAAACTTACAGGGATTTATCATTCTTGTATTATTTTATATTATTTGAAATAGCAAAAAAAAAAAATTGCTTGCTTTTTCAATCATTTTACTATTTTGATTAAATTTAAAAAAAAAACTGTGGCTGAATTTTCTCTTTATTTAAAATTTTAAAGGCAGATTAAGGCTACTGAAAGTTCAGGTCAGGTTCAGACTAGAGCCCTGGTATCCGGATCAGGAGCACCCTGTTGGCGCTAACAGATCTGTTTGAGAATACCCAGTCGGTTAGCGTCAAACTTTACCAGGATCTGAATACGCTAACGGTTTAAGCATGTTTCAATCATTACCCAATCATGAGTACGTATTTCCAATTTTTAGTTTCCTATTGGCCAGTCAACTTCTTGATATCTGGATCGGAGATTTTCTTGTACAGTACAGTATGAATGTAACCGTTAGCTGGTGTGTGTGAACACAGCCTAAAATTGCTACCAGTCCAGTGAATTCAACAAGGATCCCATAAATTTTGTTAAAGTATAGCTTTAATGTGTGGGGATGGTAACCCATAATCAGCAAACAATTATCTCAAAATATAGTGAATGCTGTCAAAATTTTACAGCCAACAAAGGAGTATCAAACGCACCAAGCACAGTGCAAGTGAAACTATCACATAAAGGTTGTCTTCAAATTAAATACTGTACACCTGAAATTAAAAACCACCTTTTTGCGGCCAGAAATGAACGTCACTCTTTTACTTTTAATTTTATAATTAACCTTTTTTTTCTAATTAATTTTTCTAATTAAAGATCAAGGCTGCTATAAAGACCATGAAAACTACGGTACCAAAATTAGTCTTAGATCTAACGTAAATCTAACTTAAGTCGTCAAGTTTGTTATGATAGCGGTCATTTTTGACATTTTATAATATAACATATCATTTCATGGGAAAAACCAGCTGCAGGAGGAAATGTGAACATTCCCAGTGCAACCGAGTCAACATAAAATACTAACCGCGAAGGGAACGGTCGTTTCGAGTTGGCCGTAGTTACAATAAGGCGGCCCTGGGCCGATATAATAAGTGCCATTGGGCCCTTACAGTAAATGGTTTGAAGACCATTACAACCTTTGGATTCAATAGAATATTAACACTGGATAATATTTTCATGAATAATGCATTAACACAAAATGACAGATGATACTGAAGGGATACACATGCTCAAACCACACCACTTACAAGCTTGCCAAGTTTTCTAGGTTTCATTACACAAACAACTCAAACCACAGCTTACTCCAGACCAGCTGCTGTACCAGGCACGTTCAGGAGTTAAAAGAAAAGCTTTGAAGCTGTACAGCTAAGCCCTGGGTAGTGTCTGTGAAGACACTTTTTTTGTATTAAGTACAACAGACAATTAATTTACTTAAGTCTACTAACTGTAGAAGTCTCAGGAGGAATGTGCTACTCAGCAAGTTGCTGGAAGTAACTTGTGGCCGATTAGCGTCCCGCCCAGGGACACACACTCATCCACTGGGGAAAGCTCATTAACAACACACTGTAATTAACATTAACAACTTAAAATATTTTAAAAATGAAATACACTACCACATTCTCCTTTAGTAATTTCCTTGATTTCTGTTTTTAAAAAAGGCTACTCAATCAAATGAGAAATAAATTTATGAATTATAGGCTAATATTAAATGTCAACAATGTCTGAAAATTCAAACCAGACTTTAAAAATTTATTGACTGATTTCAAATTTGTATCATTACCAAGTGGTTTTATACTTAAAATTTGGTAAATTATAAGAGGATTTTGAAAGAGGACAATCTAGAAGAATATTGGTTGGAAAAGTGTTGCTTGCCAAATTTAACAGCTCTGGCAGCCAGCCACTATCCAGGGGCTACTATCATAATACAAATGACTTTAGAATGACTTCATAGGAGCCATACTATTACAGTATGCAGTCATCAAGGTAACCCAAAAAGCAGTCGAGCTCAGTGGTGCACCCTCCAGGAATAAGCTACTGTACAAATAGAGGGGAGTCCAGGCTAGCTTAGCCCCACAGTACAGAGTAGTTGGGGCTAAGGTCAGAAAGTTTATGACTATTATTACTGTAGAAAGGGTCAGACTCTATTTTTACTACTATTGCTGGGGTAGTGGGGAACAACAGTACTTGGGGTCCCCTGCATGCTGGAAAGTATCAAATTAATTATATGATTGAAATGTCAACATACTGTACAAACAATAATGCCATCTTACAATTACATTTGTTAGCCGATGATGCACAAGAGTCCCCAGCCGGAAGCCCCTAGCTGCAGTATGCCAAATGTGGCACTGCTAGATGGCTGGAAATGGCACTCTCAAAATTTAAAATTAAATGCAATTTTAATTTTCCCATTTAAAAAAATTTTATTTTTTTATTTTAATGAATTTAGGGTAACTTCCCCCCACCTCCTAAGAATTTTCCTGTATCTACAATATTGTCAAAATGCCAGTAACATCAAAATTTATTACCATGAACATGAGTGAATAACTTGGGTGGTTATTAAAGCTGACCCTCTGTAACTTGTTTGCCAGCATTTGAAACCAACATTAATGATGTTCATCACTGTACAGTACTACAGTAATATAAAAATGAGTGCTTTTTTCCTCCATTAGATAGAGATGATATGCAATTTATCTATTAGAACTGTACTGCCAAACAATTTTGACTGCACATATATAAATAACACAAGCATTACAAAAAATGACTGACCTTGGATAGCCCAACACCTTATAAGGCCAAATAAAAAAAAATACTAGTTTCTCGTCACCTCGCGCATCCATTTTCTCATGCCTTACCCAATTTTTTTTTTTTTATTTCCTGTATTTTACGAAAATCTGACTAACGCGCATCAGTACAATTCCTCTCTTGATCGCTCATGGTTGGGGATACATTTGGTATAAAATTTTATTTGCTTTCAATGTGTCTACTTGGTAAAAGTGAGAAAGTAGTAGCTGTTTCCCATCGACCATCTTGGATTTGCCATCTCAGAGTAAAAAAAAAAAAAAAATTGCCCTTATTCTCCTTTTTTCGAAATATTAGGACAAGAAACTACTTTTTTTTTATTGGCCTAAAGCACACACTTTTCAATACGATAAAAATATATTGTCACAATGGTATAAGTACAGCTACTGTAAGATATAGTTCCGTAATTAGTACATACAGTACAGACACAAATTACCGCTTCGTATCTGCGCGAACATCTCGTAATCTGCTCGTAGGTACGTTTTGAACGTAGCTACGAACCACTACGAAGGTCATTGTTATTTTAATTAGCTTTGCAATGATCGTAGGCTGGATCGTCGGGCTGATAAACAATGCGTAAACAATATTGAAACATAGTTTACCAGCTTTCAACACGTAAGCAATGTTGCAATTTACTAAATAAACAATGTTAGAACTTTATTGTTTTGTTATATCCTACCTTATTATTAAATCGATCATGTTTTAAAACTGTGTTTAGTTCGCTAGCTGGGTAACCTAGGCTAGTGGGCATTCAGTATGTTCGAATTTCGATGTCATATAGGCTTACGTACGGCCTACATTTTCCCCTATAGAGGAGGAGAGCAGACAGTAGTTATACTGGTAAACTTTCCAATTCGGAGAATTTTGATCTGATATTATTCTTCTGGTAGTAGGAATTTTCTTCTTTTAAATAATACTGATGATGACAAATCATGTACAAATTACGATTTCTACAGATCACGTTGTTTATTGTTTACCGTAATTTGAAGCAGAACAACCTGCAAAGCGATCCAATACTAAATGGAAGTATAGAAATCACTTCCTTGCCGAATTAAGGCTAGTCATGCTAGACCGCATTTACTCCGTTTTTTACTCACTGTTGCTCACAGCTTTTCAACATTTGCCACAAGGTTAACCTTTAACACACTTTACTGTGTTCTGATTGGCGCGCACTCTGATGTCTAATGCTGGCTAAGTTTTATTTTCCATTGGGTTTTCCATGTGACATTCGGTAAATTTACAACCAACGGACGTTAATTCTCCTTTTATATTTATTATTTATCTTACTATAAGTATAAAATCAAGACTACAAAATATTATTTGATGAACAATCTTTTCACATGTGTGTATTGTCATTGAGGACATCGTTTTTTGACATTTTAAATGAGGTAAAACAATTTTAAATAAAAAATAAGCTAGGCCTAGGCTAATTAATTAAAAAAAATAATACAGCAGTACAAACAAGTTCCTGTCGTGGACAGCGAGTGGAAGAGGAGACTCCCATGAAGTCAAGTGTACGTTTTTCATATTGAAAAACAGCTCTATACTTTAAATTAATGGTCTAAACTCGTGTTTGCCATTCACTAATTATCAAACAATACATTGTTTATTTCAGTAAGCTACAGCAGTCTTTCTGCACATACAAATAAACAACATGCTTTTGCTTCGCGTAGCCTTGCTTAGATTGTTTATATCAGGCTACGATGTATCTACAAAGCCTGCGCGCAGGTTAGATTGTTTATATCAGGCTACGATGTATCTACAAAGTATGCGCGCAGGTGAAAGTGCAATATTTCATGACGGTACTGTATATACAAATTTAATTAAATCAATAAATATATCAATTAGGGATAAGATGATTAGGCCTACTGTACGTTTCATTCTTTTCCATGCATTGAAAATAAAAAAATACTAGATATTAAACAGTGAACAATGATGAAAATGATGACAATTTGATAAAATTGCCTTCCCTGTCACATAATTGGCTAGCACCATATTTTCTTTAATTATTTATGGCGATTTTGAAGTGTACTTTAGGGTAATTCCGTGTCAAATCAACCAGAGGTTAAAAATGATCCACTATGTGAAAAATCAACATACACAAAAGATTAGCCCTAATGGATATGTACAGTAGTTTCCAAGATATTGATGCCGACAATAAAGGGGCGTGGCTCTTCAAGATGGGCAAATGCAATTTCCTCCAACTTTGGAAGCTTGACCTTAATAGCTATTACCAATCCAGAGTTATAAGCTTCCAAAGTTGGAGGAAATTGTGTTTGCGCATCTTGAAGGGCCACGTCCCTTTTTTGAGGAGTCAATATCTCAGAAACTAAAAAACCTATAACACTACTTTTTGGTAAGTGTTGGTTTTTCACATCGTGGATCATTTTTATGGAGTTTCATCAAAATCTGAGAGGGTCATACTGGAACTGTTTTTTAATCTGGTTGATTTGACACGGAATGACCCTTTAGTAGTTTATGACAAGATTCTAATGGACTTGAAAAAATATCCAGAGTAAAATTAAATAAATGAAATCATACTCAATTTTAACATTTTTCTGAGAAGAGATAGGACGGTAGAATATCACTTTTTTCATGATCTATGAATTAGAGCAATTGGTAGGACAGCCAGATAAGACTGTACCTGTATCCAACTGTAACATCTACTGTGAAAGGCTGATTATTTGCTTCATGATTTATGACTTACTATGCATAGCATACAGTATTGCCTAATTATTGTTTTAATATAGTGCAATGTAATTTATGATATAGTAGGCCCCATAAAAAAATTATTAGTTTATCACCCTATCAAAGAATAAAAACTGATGAGGGAGGGAGGTTTTTTTTTCTTTGCTAACCCCCCTCCCCCCATTTTACCAATGTTCACAAGTAAATCAATGGTAAGGGACACATATACAGTATAAAAAGACATAAAAATGGAATCAAATTTATATTTTTAAAAACATATTTGCAAATTTTGAGCTTTCACAAGTGAAGTCAAATGTAAAAAACGACCGTTTAATATAAAAATATGCGTTGATTGAAAAAAAAAAATCAGAATTTCCCCAAAAGTGATGAGGGAGGGGGTGATAAACTAATATTTTTGTTATGGGGCCTTACCTAGATATTGATGTACAATAGTAGTATGAATGATTTTGCACTATATTTTGCATAATATAGTCCCAAATAATTCATTAATATCTGGAATTATCACCCCTAAGAGAAGGACAATAATGTGTTGTTAAATATTAATGTTGTAACACCGATGATCTGTCATTTGGCTAAAAGATGAAAAGGTTATTTTGTTATGCAGATTAACCAGTGTCTGCTGCTCAAGAGAAAAGTTCATAACCCTTTTAACCTGTATTTCCAATGCATTGTTTGTATATTAAGGTGGCAATGGGCCATGGAATGTAAAATAACTCATGGACTCTACCATTCTATTCATGGGTAGATTTAATGACTAAAAAAGAAAGAATAAACTAAACTTAATTCTAAAATAGGATCCTGGTTTCACAATTAACTTTACAATATTCATTTTCATCTGTTTAAATATTCTATAAACAAATTAAAACATGGAGAAAATTTTGGTTATAGAAATGCATTGAAAAATTTGGTAGTGTTTATTTTGTTGAATGAGTCTCTATCCTATTGTTGCTAAAAAAAACCCTGATGAGCCAGACAAGCCTCAAGGTCTGTTTGGGCCATATCCAATTGCATTATATAAGTTGCCATAAGAATACAGTATGGAAACCACTACAGCCTCCAATTACAATAGCCTGATGTGAATGGAGAAATCAACAAATGCCAACAGAATCAATAGAAGTGGGTGGAGTGTATTTAAGTACAAACATTAACACAAAAAGATAAATTATTAACTGACAGTGATACTGGCTTCAAATTGTGAAAGTTACGGAGTGGCGGATCCAGGAATTTAATGGAGGGGGGGCCAGGGAGGCACTTTCAGAGGTGGGAGAGGGGGAGAGGGCTTAGAAAACCTCAGCCCCCACTGTGGTTGGGGTTGAGAAAAGAAAATTTATGATTATGGAACCTCTGGATAGTCGGAAACGGCATTCTCAAACTTAAATTTGAATTATTTTCCCCTTTTTCCCCCAATTTTGTAAAATTCTGGGGTCCAGGGCCTGATGCTCCTACCCCAACCGCTAAATCCGCCAACTGCAACAGTTTTGTTTAAATTAAATTATAACTGAACATGATCTTGGAAGTGCAAGGCCGAAAAAAAAACACTGTTTCCTGCTCAGGTTTGTTACAGTACATGATAGAGGACAAGTTCTTCGTCCTCCTCCGATGATCTTTAAAAAATAAGTATGCGAAACAAGGAATAAAAAAGTCTCGTCTTAGTTTGAACTTATTATCACTCAATCAGATTTTAACTGGGCAAGTAGAACATAGCCTACTACAGAAAAAACAAGCTCCTTGACTAAGTAAAATAAAAAGGATTGGAAATGTTGAGGAAACAGTTGAGCAGGGCTATACAGTAGTTAAGCATATTTCATGTCCCTTCACCTGCCCTTATACTAACACACTTTTGCATCATTAAAATCCACTGGCCACCCTACCTCACAATACTGAGGCTTAGTACGATGGGCTAACAGCTCATTTCCCTACGTTCAAAATTGAATATGGGACTACCTCTATCTTACCAATATTATCACGTACCCACCCTCAACATGTCTATCATCACCCACCCATAGTTTTCTTCAGCTACAGAAGGCAGTAAAAAGGAAGCGGATCAAGAAAATAAACTAATAAATTGTTTTATTTGGCCTATAATTACAATTAACCCAGATTCATGGAGGACAGAAGAGGAAGTACAGTATGGAAGGTCAACTGTTGCTTAAAGGTCAAATAACAATAAACTTTAATATAATTATTATTGATATCTACAGAAAAACATTAACAAATATTAAGTTAATGCTTTACAAAACGTTACAAAAATATATTAATATGTTATATAATCAAATGCATGGCTGAGAAAGAATGATAAAAAGAGGCAGAATGTTATTTTCTGGGGGTGGGGAGAATAGGTAGTTTTCCTGCAACGATGGGCTAATTTCCTGCAGGGGTGGGTTATTCTCTAACAAGTGTGGGTTATTTTCTGGCAAGGGTTGGTAACTTCTTACCAGTCGGTGTTCCAATAATGGGTCAACAAATATTTTCATGAATAAGAAATACAGGCCTACTGTCAGTGGGATGAATTTACCACTGGGATGGATGGGAAATCATTATCACTATTGAGACTATAATAAGGTCCAATACAAACCAGAGACTTGCAGGCGTCAACGTTCCTATGCATGATACATGACTTAAAAAGTATATATACATATATACATATATATATATATATATATGTGTGTATATATACACACATGCGTGTTATTTTTTTTTATGAAACAACCCTGTAATAATACTGCAAAGCACTGGATTTCATTAAATAAGACTTTACCAGAATAATTATCTTCTTCATAATGTTTCTTTTCTTTTATTACTATCAAACTACATTCAATTATGGTACGTAGGCCTACATGGTAGATAGTGTACCAGCTTTCAATATATTTTTTTATTAATAAACAAATGATCATGTTTCCTTTTCAAGTTTTAATGGCAGATTTATATACATGCAAGCAAGGTAAACATTAAACATTTGTTTACTATTTTAATTTCAAGAGAAAATAATATTAATAATGCATAGGGCAGCAGCCTGGAAAGAGGTAGTCTGGATCAAACTGATGATTAATCAATGATATCACTTTACAACAATCCAATGCCATAAATAAGATAGACAGCCTAGGCTAGGGCCTAAAAATAATAGGTTTAGGCCCTGGCCTATGTCTAGGCTTAGGCCTATGTCTCTTTACTCTAGCCTAGTTCCACATGCCGATGGTGCCCAGCCTGGTCGTCCTCCCTAATAGCAAAAATCTGATATCTCGGCCTCAACTGAAGCTTAGGCCTAGGCCTAGGGCTAAAAAATCACAAAGACTGATAATTGTTATGTCTAGCATCATCTATGTACAGACTTGTACCGTTGGTTAACTTGGCCATGGAGCAAATATTCCAGACAGTCAATACAATTAATCTACTGTACCTAAGCCCCAGCAAACAATTGCTGGCAGCAGAGACGGATCTTGACATTTGCCGGGTGACAGACCAGAAAAAGGCATTGTTGTGAAAACCAACGGATTGTACGCACACAGCTTGCGTTTTACAAGCCTAATGAAATACAGTAAAATGAAAATGGCATCTAATATACGTTATAAATATACACAAATTGTTTATCAAAGAAGTAAATACTTACCATTTGTTACCACTCAGATGCTTACTTCCGGTGAGATTTTTCTAAGCATTTCCATCGGCAGCCCTGCGAGTTTCGATCGCCAGCGATCAGCTGGGCTCTATGGCTGAAAATTCATCAGATGATTTGCATATCTAGACATGTCATGTCAATGACAAAGATCGATGAGTACATTGGTCAATTGCGAACCCTGGGAATACAATAGACCAATGACGTTTACCCTACTTACCTCTCTATTTCTTATAAGGGTGTAAATAGACCAAATAATTAGTGACGCCTGTTCTATTTTTTGACATTTAATCAAACCATTTCCTCAGCTATGATCAAACGCAATCATAAGAAGAGTGACGTCATAAAAATGATCGATACTATTATTTTATAAAATTAAATGATTGATGTGGCTAGCTGCGCGATGATTGTAATTTGACGATCAAATTTGAATAATGAGTAGGGTTATATTATTATAGTAATGTATTTTAGATAGATAATAACAATTATGATGAGAATAATAGCAACAACAACAATAATAATAATAATAATAATTGGATAAGATGATGATTATGATTATGAATAATGATTATGACAATTTATATTTGTGATATTATGACC
>NW_022708762.1:274896-276514 GCF_011630105.1 Anneissia japonica | reverse complement strand
TATAAAGCGAGGTTCAACAGTAGCTTTGATGATTAGACGTTTTTATTACTACTTAGTTTCGTACCACACACACGGTGTGACACTCTTCAGATAAAATTGCCCAATGACAAGAAACATAGAAATATAATTGATTGAGATGGTAGAAAAGCCAACAAATTCGCCAATCTACCGACAGTTCCGACACGATTTCATCCGAAGATTTTAATTTAGTAATGATGCGAACAAAGTTATTCTCTTAACTCATGTTGATCCTATAGGATCAGTGATACAGTAAAACAATATAGATAGCAAGGATACGGTGTGCCTGGGTACCTGGTTCACGGCGATCGTTTTCAGCTAAAATTTGAGGGCTCCCTCTACAACCTGAAAACAGAGCCTGAAAACTATGATCAGTTGACTGGGGCCCTGTATCGATCTCAGTAGTCATTTTCAATTATTTTATATTCGCTTTTTCCGTTACATTTGGTCTCGAGATTTGCGCAAATCCATTCCAAGTAATCCTCCCCAAAAGAAGCCACACAAGTAAAGCCGTGTGTTAGTTACTGCTTCAAAAAATTTAAGCAGTAGCCTAACACACAAATATTTTGATTGAAACCAAAAATGAAATTGAAAATTTCAGAAGATATTAACACATGGCATAATGGGCGCTAAGTAAGTACACATAATGTGTATAAGACTCGTAAAATATGAATATTCCGGTTCGACCTACGCTTAATGTCTTAAACTATGAGCTTAATTATAAAAATTATGAGCGTAGATCAAGGACGTAGCCAGGATTTTGAAAGGGGTGGGCGGGGGGAGCCGTTATGCGAATTACGTATGCCCCTGGCGGGGTCAAGGGGGCGAATCCCCCTGTGAAGTAGCGTACTCTGAACGTTCTTAGGACTGTTTGAGAGGATAAAGTGAAAATTGCAATAGACGCATTATAAATCAGCGAAAAAATAATTATACAATAAATCAACAGTGGCAGATCCAGGAATTCGAAAGAGAGGTGAACCAGGGAGAGGGACTTTCACAGACCGAGGAACCACCCACCTCAGCCCCACCATGGTTGGGGCTGAGGTAAGAACATTTATGATTAGGGCATCTCTAGATGGCCGGAAATTACACTCTCGCACTTCAATTTGAATATATTTTTCCTTTTTTCCTTAAAAAAATGAAGGGGGGTGGGGAGGTGCCTTGAATCCACCTCTGCTCAAAACATTCTTTATCCAGAATAGTCATAATCACGAATAATGGACATGAAAAACCAGATCACATCCTAAAAACAAACAGCAGTCACTACATACATCAGGAGCCGACTCGATGTAGTTTAACATACATCAGGAGCCGACTCGATGGAGTTTAATGTCATACCCAGGGAAGGGCACAGATCTGTTTTGAAAGGTGGAGGGGGAGGGCATTTTGTAAGTCGACACCCACCCCAGCCACACAATGGTTGGAGCTGAGGTGAGAAAATTTGAGGAAATAGTACCTCTAGATGGCCAGAAATGACACTTTTAGTAAAATTCATCATCATCACATCACCATTAGTCAAAATGAAGCGCCAAAAGAAATTCTCATGATCTTTTATCAGGGATTTTTGACAACCATAGGACAACTTAGGCCTAATTATCAG
>NW_022708762.1:254241-274431 GCF_011630105.1 Anneissia japonica | reverse complement strand
AGTACCTCTCGAAATGGCCGGAAATGACACTTTTATATATAGTAAAATTCATCATCTCATATTACGGTACCATTATAGTCAAAATGAAACGCCAACAAATTTCTCATGATCTTTTATCAGGGATCTACTTAATATCCAGGACAACTTAGGCCTAATTATAGCTTACTAAGCTTTAACTATATATACTATATTATGATCAACAAATCACAACGTTTTCCGCATTTAGCACAATTTTCTTCACTTTTTATTGTTAATAATATTAATATCAATTATTACTCTTGTCATCATCATCATTGTTATTATTATTATTATTATTATTATTATTATTATTATTATTACTATTAGTAGTAGTATTATTAAACAAACATTTAAAGAAACTTGCAAAAGGAAAAAAACGAAATTGAACCACAGTATCTCTATCTTAAAAGACCTGGCCTGAGATTTATGGATTTAAGATTTTTTAAATCACGCTTAGGCTTATGTGTTCTATTAGGCCTATGTATAACGTGTACTGATGCATATTTACATGTTTAGAAGTATTCATTTTAAGTGATCCCAGGAAAGAATTTGTATTGGCTCAAGAATAAGCCTTAAAATGTTAACACTGTGTACAAAGGGGGGGGGGAGGGGAGCCGCGGCTCCCACGGCTCCCCCCTGGATACGTCCCTGGCTTAGATAAAAAAAAAACCTGTGATATTCGAAATCCTGTGATGTGAGACATACTCATTTCTTATTCCCTAGCTTATACCTCCTAGTTCCGTTACATCTGGGTAGCACTTTTTGGGCTGTTAGTAAAGCAAAGAAACCCGGGTAGTAGACTAACCATAAGCGGTTGATCTTAGCTTAATATTGAAGGCCATGCCTATCTATATATATCCCATCGTGAAAGGTTCAATTTGAACCAGGCTCATGCATGTTTCTTACCAGAAAATGATAACTTGCTTCATGGGTATTACTTTTTTCTATCAATTGTAGAGGGGATTCCAGATTCAATAATAATAATAATAATAATAATAATAATAATAATAATAATAATAATAATAATAATAATAATAATAATAATAATGTCCAATAAATCGTGAATCTGCAATACAATTATGCACATGCATATTATGCTTTAATTGTAATTTTGGCAAACAACACATGCAATTATCTCCTGTATACATTAATGGTACTTTGGTTTAATCCGTTGATAATATTAAATAGTTAGGTATCTTAAATTCAAATGATTTGAAATGGCATGATCACATTATTTCTATTTACAAATCTGACATGCAAAAACTTTCCGTTCTTAAATTTCTGAACATTCCCTCTCTACCGAAACTCTTATTCTTCTTTATAAATCCCACATCCAATCCACAGAATACGCATGTTCCGTTTGGTCTTATTCCTAAATGTGACTTGTATTTCTTTCTTTTGAGACAATTTTCGATAAGATTATCGGTCCATGCTTCCTCGTCTGACTGTGCTAATATTCTTTCGTCTTACAATGTTTCTTCATTTGAAGTTCGACAGAAATTTGTTATTCTTAGTTCACTTTCTAAGATTGCCAAAAACCCAAATCATCCCCTACACCATTCCTTCCCCCACGCCATAATTGTTCCAGCTCTTAGAATCTCCCTCTATACCCATGCCTTCGATTTTATGGTCGCTCATTGAGGTTGACATCTTTCTTTCCACATGCAATTGAAATGGCCAACGACCTAACCTTTGACCCTTTGTTTTTCCCCTATTGAGATTAAAATGAAATTAGGCATTCGTAACTAGTAATGTAAGGTATTTATTGTGTTGATTTTGTATTGTTGTTTGTTAATGAGTGGATAATAGCCCTCGATGGCTTTCGAAAGAATACAAATCTTGCAACTTGAATCTTTAAAGCCTGGCCAAGCTTCGGAGGAAAAAATAAATAATGATATGTTGTAAAAATGATTTTTTTTTCTAAGACACAAATAAGTATACATTTGACGAAAAACTCGGAATCGATTCGTAAGATAAGCCTATAGATTTGTTAATATTTAAACCATCCCCCTTTTCGCCATTTCCTCCATTTTTTAATATTTAAAAATCTGTCTTATTAAACCGCTTCTCTGAGTTTTTCATCAAATAAGCTTTTTGTGTCTTAGTCAAATCAGTTCTACAACTTATCAAAATTGTTTTAGGCCTACCTCCGGAGCCTGACTTTAACATGGTTTATCATAGATATCATCACTTTGAAAGCATAATGTGACATTTTTAGGTCCGCGCAATGCGCTGATCCCAGATCCTCACTGCTGTTCTTCTTGTTCATGTTTTTCGTCCCAGGTAAAAAATCCAGTTGAAAATTCCAACTGGTCCAATTGTTTTTCAACTGGCCCAACTGGTTTTCAACTGGTCCAATTGGTTTTCAACTGGGCCCAATTGGTTTCTCAAACTGGTTGAACTGATCCTGGTCTTCTTCGTGATGCATCGCATATCCTTGCCGGACCTCTTTGCGCAATTGCCAATTCCAGCCTCAGAGATTCATACATCCCTGATGGATGGAAGAGGCCGAATATAGATAGTGCCAATACCGAAGTTAAATCCCCCACGCTGTATCGAAACAGATTTACGTCCTATTTCTTTAATTTCAGTGGCATCCAAGGTAGTTGTGAGCTTAATTGGTGGTTTCTTGTGGGACCAAATGAAGGACGGGTTAGCGAATAACCAATCTAGGAGTACTAAGGGCACCTCCACAACTGATGCTCTTATCTCAATATCACACTTTTGGCATGTGGCTATTGATAAAGGGGAAGAAGTTCGTGCTCTTCTATTGGATTTTAGTAAAGCATATGATATGATTGATCATCGATTGTTAATTAGGAATTTAATTAATATGAACATTGACCGAGCCCTTGTGACATGGACTCAAGCGTACCTTACAGGCAGGAAACATAGGGTGAAATAAAAGGATACTTTCTCATCATGGTTCGCATCAAGCGGAGGTATACCCCAGGGGTCATGGGTATGAAGTATATGGATGATACCACCTTTTACCACTAAATAAAAACAGTTTGCAAAGTTCAAGATAACATAAATTCCATATCAAAATGGTGTGAAGATGATGGCATGAAACTGAATGAGAAAAAATCGGTTGAGCTGTGTATCACATGCATGAGGGCCCCAACCGAATTTGACCCAATCACTGTAAATGGATCAGAAATCTTTCGTTTACTGATACCTGCAAATATTTTAATATTAAATAACTTTCCGAACGCCGTAACGAATTGACCATTAAATATTTCAAGAAACTTAAATCTCCTGTTCATAGATTGCATTGTATACCTGATCCCTCTTCTCACAATTTTCAACTCCGTCACACCAGACAGTTTACTCTTCCTAAAGTTAAAATGCAACGAATAAAAAAGTTTATTACTTTCCAAGGAGTCTTTAATGACTGGTAAAAACTGGTATATAACTGGATGTTACACTAAAGGGCACCAGGTATCCTTATGGCTGCTAAATATGGTATCATGTTTTTCCGTAAATTCCTTTTTGTAATTAATGTGATTCTTTTGTTGTGCTGTCATTTTTTATATCTGGTAATTTTATTGAATTTTAAATGTTTTTAACTTGTTTTTGCATTTTTAAATTTAATTGGTCTCTTTGTGCTTTTTGCAAATTTTGTCCTTTATTAAGGTTGATTTTAAATTTACTTTAATGATTAACTTTAATTATTTAACTTTGTATTCACTTTTTTCCATTATTAATGTAAATTGTAAATATTCTTTAAATGTTAAATAATTTATAGCTATTAGGCCTATGTATTGTCCATCATTGTTTACGTGATGCTATTATTTGAATAAAGAATGGATAAAGATATGATTGAACTGGTCCAACTGGTTTTTCAATTGGAACTGGTTTACTCAACTGGATGAACTGGTTCAACTGGTTTTTCAATTGAATTGGCCCACCAACTGGTATTTCCAAAAATAGTGCTGGGGAAACCACAATCAGTTGGGAAAACAAACATTAATTAATTCTATATATTTTTTAAGACTTTAAAAATTGATTAGATTAAAGGTAAGGCTAGGGTTTGTCCGACGAGGGTGGGGGCGGCAACTCCCCGACGGGGGTAGGGCATGATACCCCACGAAAGCAAAGTGGGCGTGGCCGGACGTCACTAAAAATCTTTCGAATTTTTAATAAGGATAATTTAATAGAAAACCATGCAAGTTAAAATACCCCTGATGGAGGTACCAGCCCCCCGTCAGGGAAGATCTGGCACTACCATCTTGCACGCAACCTATAAATTCATTTTTTTTTTCAATTTTAAGATAGGCCTATTTTAATTTTGTACAAATAAACGTTCTAAATAGTAACCAGACCGGTGAGCGATCGCTCTTCTTTACGTTGCTCTGCGGGAATAGGGGTTTAGGCTAATGTTACACTTTTAACGCTAACAAAAAAAACCCCAAAAAAGAAAAGACATATAAAAATTGCAACAGTGTTTATAGAATCTTCTTTATTTAGAAGCAAAATAGTAGATGAGAGAAAACGAAGAGGAGACTTATTCTAAATTGTGTTTGCTGTGTAGACCAATTTTTTCCGCATTTCAAATAGAAATGTCTACATTAAATAATAATTAAAAATTTAAAAGCTTTGTTTCTTTGACAAAAGACACAGAGAACAATAGCATGAAATGAATATTGATTATATGCAATTGTCGATCAGTACAGAAAGCTACTATTAGGTCAATAATGCAATTCTTATTATAATTTCCTTTACCTTCAGTAAAAATCATAATCGCAACAAAAACTTTTATTTCCCAATACCGTATACCGGTACCCTTTGTTAATAGTATAGACACAAGTATAAAGGCCAATACATAAACGAGACGAGTTTGGTGCATAAATAAGTGAGATAAAAATTTAGTTTTCCGATTCATAATCTCCAATTAAAGGTTTGGATGTGAATAGCTAAGGATCATACACTTTGACCCACAATATTGTTATATTAATTTAATGTGTATACGAACAAGGTGTGTACATTATCGGGCAATGTTGAAATTAGGAGGCCAATTGTTACTTCAGGACGTTTCAATTTCAGTTTGTAAGTTTACTGTAATTAAATTTAGCAGAAGTCTACAAATCGGCACAACCAATACGGTATCCTGAGCGATAGGTTGTCACTTCGACAGGCTTACTTGTAATCCTTCGGGAAAAAAATGAAAATTACACTGAATTAGTCTAGAAATTCAACAGTGTATAAGTAACTCAATGTAATCAATTAAGCAAGCAACAATTCGATAGATCGATCTATTAAAAATCGCCTAATTCAATTAATTTAACAATCAATGAAATGAAATATATGAAATGAAATCAATCATTAATCAATCATTAAATCGATCAATCATTCAATCGACCCAATTAATAAGTTATCTTAAACCCTCAATAAGTCAATCAGTCAATCGTTCTTCAATTAAATTATCTATATTGCACTCATTACAAAAATATTATTGTAAGACTGAACTCCTCGAACACCTATAAAAATGTGAATCAATAATAACCTCATAATAATCATGACCAAAAGTGTATAATCTGTCGATGTATGTATGGCATGAACTATTATTAAATGCAATTAATAAAAACAAATTTGAATATTGATGTTGCTGGTAACCAAAACAATAAATAGTCTACAACCATTATAGATACTATCAGTCAATCAGACAATCGTTCTTCAATTAAATTATCTATATTGCACTCATTACAAAAATATTATTGTAAGACTGAACTCATCGAACACCTACAAAAATATGTATTAAAATTAACCTCATAATAATCATGACCAAAAGTTTATATTTTGTGGATGTATGTATGGCATGAACTATTATTAAATGCAATTAATAAAAACAAATTTGAATATTGATGTTGCTGGTAACCAAAACAATAAATAGTCTACAACCATTATAGATACTATCTATGGTACAATTTGTAAACATTAAAACACTTAAATTGCTCAGTAACAGACCAAATAAGTTACTTTTGTAATACCAGCTGAGCGACCTCTAGAGTATACATGCTCAGGGTTACACTGACAGAGGGCGTATAACAGTTGTTTGAATTGTCTATATAAGAACTCTCGTTTGAATGAGTTTTTGAAAAAGTGGACGAATAATCTCTAACAGGCCAAAGGTCGAATTCAACTGAGTATATGATGGACAACGGTACGTAGTCGCAGTAGAAAAAAAACACTATAAATTATTATTATATTATTATTTAAAAAAAAACAATCATACTTATATTGAGTGCAAATTCTGAAGCCGAATGGTCCGCATGGTCCTTGATAACTCTCAAGTTTATATACACGTTTAAACTGTATCACACTTTGCTGATACGTCTGAATCGGGCACGTTCTAAAACGAAAATAAACAACCAAATATATAAATAAAGGTTTATCTTTTCATTTAATATAAACCGTCGTCCTCACCACCACACATCATCAACTAATAATAATAATAATAATAATAATAGTAATAATAATAATAATACATTACCATCAATGTTACAGGCCTACCTGATTTCACATCTGTGTCCTTTAGTTCCCACCGGACATTCGCATTTGTTGCCCGGAATACATACTCCCATGTGCCGGCATGTTGGTTTACACGCTGTTACTTCGCCTATCCAAAATAAATTGTTCTTTTAAAACCAACCACAATGTACCTAAGGGGTCGTTCACAATTATCATCATTTTCCTAAGTGTACAAACAGCAATCTATTTGGTACCCCCTCCCTTCCATCTGAAAGTGTAGGCTACCGCTTAGGTTCAACTTCTATTCCGATGGCATTATATTAGGTATATATAATTATTTGTATATACTTAAATAATTATTATAATTATATTTTTACTATGACGAATATTATATTGAAACATTTTGTAAATGTGTTATCTTGAAATATACATCAAGTGAATCTTGAATCTGAGATAAGAAAAATATAATAATATTTATAATAATCTAAATTAAGTCAAAGAACACATACCAGACTGACAGCGAGTTCCTGTGAATCCGGTGCGACATATGCAGTTGTTGTCGTTGTAACAAATTCCGTTGTTCTGGCAACTAGGTATACACGCAGCTAGATAAACATAGATAAACATTTGAAAGTTAGTCTATAGAATGATTTCGATTGATATGTAATTGGCATAGAAAATAAAACGAAATATAATTGTCTCCAAATGGTACCGTACTTATTTATTCATTAAATTAACTATTTTACAAACGTAGGGCTGTGTGATCTTTGACATACTATATTGGATGCTTGTTGCCGGGTCATGTACAAAGCTAATATATAGCAAATGATCATTATGATATTGACAACGTAAGTTTATTTATTTATTTGACACACACCACATGCACCAATGATTGTCAATAGAAGAGTTATATCACTGTCCTATACTTGTAGGTGACAATTCATTTCACAAGACAGTCATACACACACAATGTTTTACACAAACTAAATCTCAATATGTGGTTTAGGGAGTGGAGTTGTTTTGGTCGTGAGAAAAAAATCCTGCAACACTGACAGGAATTGAACCAGGACCCTGGGATTGGGAAGCAAGCATTTTAACCACCAAGGTATTCATATCCACACCAAAGCTTTACTTGAGCCCAAAACAGTGGTGGTTTTCTGTCCAAGTAGTCTTTTATTTTAGGTTATTTGTAGGTCTCTTAGCAGCATTAACCAAATTATAATTACCAGGCCTACACAAACTGCTTGCCAGTTACTCTACTTACGAGTTTGACAAAAGGTTCCTGTGTACTCAGATGGACATTGGCATGTGTTTGGGCTGACACAGACTCCGCCATTTCGACATGCGGTTTGACAAACAGCTGTTGGAAATAAATGGAAATATGTTTCATTAGTTACAGTACTACTTCCAAAAAAGTGATGTAAATGAACATTTATATTTGTGTAGGTCTATAAAACTCTATAAAAGCATTAGCTGATTTCTAATGAATCAAGGTTTGTAGCCGTGAAGACGTTTTTTAATCTGAAGTTTTGTTCACACTAGGTAATTTAGACGAGTTTTAGACGCATACACCTCTCATTGAAAACGCAATGGTAATAAAGGTAAAGGTAGGAAATAACCTGTGACTTGCAGCTTTAACTAGGCTGACATGCGCACAGGTTAGGATTAACTAATTCAACAACTTTCTTCTCCCCATAGGTCACATCTTGTCCAATGAGCTGACAAGAGGTGCACTTTCGTCTGTCCACAACGACAGGGACTGAATGAACAAAGGACATGAAACAACAGTGATTAGCTGGTCAGTCGTTCCTCTTATCTGGATCGTAGCTGGTTAACCACACTTTTCATCAGGTGTATGTTGTCTGCATCACTGCGTCACGGTAAGCACTTAACCGAATGTCGGTAAAAACTGACTAGCATTTCCCGTAATAACTGATATAAAACTCTTTGCTCTGGATCTCTATCTGGGACTTCAATCTCACGTGGGAACAAATTTAAAAGTGTCCAGATTGTTAGCTTAAAATGAACCAGACTGACCTGGTTATAATACAATCACATAATAATCAATAGTGTGAATAAATGTTACATGCTGCATAACTGCCAATCGCAGTCCTTTTGTGAAAGCTTGAATTAATCTAACCCTAAAAAATGAAACCGAAGGCTTACGTTGTTGGCACCAAGCCCCAGAGTATCCGTTGATGCACCTACACATGTTGTTGCGCATGCATTGTCCACCGTGTGCGCAAGGAGGGTTACAGGTTGCTGAAACAAAATCATAACTTTTGAAATAATAACCACCACATCATCATGCTTTTAAGTGGTGCAGGAACCTATTGCATATACTGTAGTACAATCGTGCATGGTCATAATTGTTCGGTTGAATTTCTTGTATTTTCTTAGTCATTGATTTATCTGACTATAAGGTTTTGATGTAGGCCTAAGGAAAAGAATGCGGACTCCTTTATATTCTTGAACCTATTGCCGGTTTCAGCAAGTACCAAATGATATAAACTTACGTGTTGCGCACGTGTCTCCAGCGTAGCCTGGTTTACAAGTGCAACGGTTAGGTCCTGAACAAATCCCATCGTTCATACACGGAGGAGAACACGTCACTGGAAATTAACCATCATTTTTTTTTATTGATACTTTTCCTTTATTATGTTTAAATTTCGGTCTACAAAAGGTTGGTTGGTGAGTTGACTGTAAACTGCAGGACATAATGTACAAATTACCGACGTATAAACGGCACCATCCTCTACAAAAGACAGTGTGTTAACTTATGTAAGGCAGTTTTTGTGCACACATTCATCTTTAGGATATTGTCTTCTTAGTGGCTTAAAGAGTGAAATCAGTTTTAAGTCGAATTATATAATTTTAGGGAATGTACTGAAAATGGTATGGGGAAATCTGTTGCCTGTTTGCTTCCATGAAATGAGTACCAAACTATCTGGCCAAATTTTCATCTTACAAGAGTATAATGTAAAAAAACAGTTTCTCAACGGAAAACAGAATAAATTGGCGAATTCTTGACAATGCCTTTCTGACCTTCACATTCGTGATCCAAAAAGGAATTCACCCTGTACCCAGCGTTGCACGTGCATTTGTAGCTGCCTATAGAATTAATGCAATTCTGCTCACATCCACCATTCGCGTCTGCGCATTCGTTGAAATCTGCGTATGATATAATCAAAATGTTTAAATTAATACCATGCAGCATAATAAACGTTATCATCATTATTTTCGTTATCATGATTATCATGAACATTGTCAAGATCGTCATTAGCATTATCATCATCACCGCGCCGTAATCATCTTCTTATCATCACCAACATCAGCATCATAATCATCATCATCAATACCATTAAATCCGTCTCCATTGTTTTTATCCAATTAATCATCTTCATCATCATAATAGTATTGATGCAAAATCATTCTCATGATTAACATTATATTTATCATCGTTATCATGATTATCATTATGATTATTATCATCATAGATCATCATCATCATCACCACCGTCATCAGCATCATCATCATCATCATCATCATCATCATCATCATCATCATCATCATCATCATCATCATCATCATCATTTGGAAAGATGTTCTTTAAAGTAATAGTATACCGTCACATTGAACCAAATCTTCGCTGATTACGTAACCGTTTCGACAGCTGCACGCAAGACCACGTTGGTCGATCTTGCATATATGCGCACACCCTCCATTCTTTATATTGCAAGAAGTGATAACTAAAATTTTACAAAATGACAGAAATTAACATATGTCTCTAAAGTCGACAAACAGAATGTTCGACGGGATAAGGTTGGTTTAGTTTTTCTGTATGATGAATGTTTTTCCCAAGTACATATAATTATATTTTTGAAAGTCCAAACTCTAAAGTTCACAAATTAAAAATATTTAAAATTGTATTTTTTATTATCGAGTATGCTTACATGTTTTTTTTTCTCTTTAATTTTAACAATATTCTTATGTTGCCCTAGACCTATGTATATTGTCTGTCTCTTATACACATCTAGATGTGTATAAGAGACAGCCATAGGTCACATCTTGTCCAATGAGCTGACAAGAGGTGCACTTTCGTCTGTCCACAACGACAGGGACTGAATGAACAAAGGACATGAAACAACAGTGATTAGCTGGTCAGTCGTTCCTCTTATCTGGATCGTAGCTGGTTAACCACACTTTTCATCAGGTGTATGTTGTCTGCATCACTGCGTCACGGTAAGCACTTAACCGAATGTCGGTAAAAACTGACTAGCATTTCCCGTAATAACTGATATAAAACTCTTTGCTCTGGATCTCTATCTGGGACTTCAATCTCACGTGGGAACAAATTTAAAAGTGTCCAGATTGTTAGCTTAAAATGAACCAGACTGACCTGGTTATAATACAATCACATAATAATCAATAGTGTGAATAAATGTTACATGCTGCATAACTGCCAATCGCAGTCCTTTTGTGAAAGCTTGAATTAATCTAACCCTAAAAAATGAAACCGAAGGCTTACGTTGTTGGCACCAAGCCCCAGAGTATCCGTTAATGCACCTACACATGTTGTTGCGCATGCATTGTCCACCGTGTGCGCAAGGAGGGTTACAGGTTGCTGAAACAAAATCATAACTTTTGAAATAATAACCACCACATCATCATGCTTTTAAGTGGTGCAGGAACCTGTAGTACAATCGTGCATGGTCATAATTGTTCGGTTGAATTTCTTGTATTTTCTTAGTCATAGCAATTACGTATCATTTCTGATCCGCAATTATTCAAATCTACTCTTAAATCATTCCTCTTCAAATAGTTCAACTTCTTTCTAACATCCTCCAGCGCCGGTGACAAGCCAGTTTTGTTTGCTTTAATAGGCGCTTTAAAAATGTGTATTATTATTATTATTATTATCATCATCGTCATCACCACCGTCATCATCATCATCATCATCATTTGGAAAGATGTTCTTTAAAGTAATAGTATACCGTCACATTGAGCCAAATCTTCGCTGATTACGTAACCGTTTCGACAGCTGCACGCAAGACCACGTTGGTCGATCTTGCATATATGCGCACACCCTCCATTCTTTATATCGCAAGAAGTGATAACTGAAATTTTACAAAATGACAGAAATTAACATATGTCTCTAAAGTCGACAAACAGAATGTTCGACGGGATAAGGTTGGTTTAGTTTTTCTGTATGATGAATGTTTTTCCCAAGTACATATAACTATATTTTTGAAAGTCCAAACTCTAAAGTTCACAAATTAAAAATATCTAAAATTGTATTTTTTATTATCGAGTATGCTTACATGTGTTTTCTCTTTAATTTTAACAATATTCTTATGTTGCCCTAGACCTATGTATATTGTAGGACACGGCCAAATAAGGTGATATCTAAATATGGAACTGGAAGAGCCGGACAACTAATGTGTCGTCAGGTGACAACAACGAGACATATTGCACAACATGTCGACGAAAACTGTTCCGATCTTTCAACCCATTGCCTTCAATGACGACCTCGTAAAATATTCCTTGGTTGAAGGGAAAGGGGAGTCAAGTACAGTAGTATAATATAATATAATACTTTATTACTAACCTCCACAGGACCGTGCGTCAGGCAGAAGATAAGAAGAGTCATCGCACTCACACTTCCAACTCCCAGGTGTATTGATGCAAGTCTGTTGACATCCGCCATTTTGAATTAGACATTCATCATAATCTAGGGATGAAAACAACAATAAATACTCATGGAACGGTAAGACTACGGGTATTACCACGAACAGCGCCAAGACTGAATCTACTATTATGCTAATCCGATTATTATGACTAAAAGCGTTTAGTCCAACCTAAAACTTAGATTGGTAAGCAATAATGATAGTACTTAAGCAACGTCAATTTCATTCGGGAATGTTAGCGTAGTGTACAAAATAATGTTCAGTTTTGATGAGTAAATGACTAAAGAAGGAGGAGAATCTAGAAACATTATTAGAACAGAAGGAGAATTTGATTCGCGAAATCTTCTCTGTTGCATGGCCCTGTTAACAATAGACATCTTCGAAGGTGACCCATTCCCTGTGGTTCGATTGAACATCATTCACATTAATTTGTGGGCTTCTTATAATTATTGAGGTTTGTTTTGCATCTGCCCATTTCTGAGCGTAAACTATCCATTGTTTGCTAGTTCTGCGAGGGACCTGGAGGAGGATGTTCTGCTACTGGAATCTTCGTGTCTGCAGCTTTGACATCCAGGTACAGATTCGTTTATCAGCTGATGCTGATAAGCGGTTCTACACAGGTCAGAAAGCCATTCACAGATCCAAGGAGGGATTTGTGGCTACGGAGAGATTAATAATAAAGAACGACCAAATGCGAATTGAAAATGTATGACTTGAATCTGGCTCTAATATTGCTAAAAAGTCGGTGTCTTTCATAAAAAAAAATGGTCGAGTCTTTTTGCTGGCTGACTTAACTTTTTGAACATTATGGTTTTTATCAGTTGCTTTGTTGTTGCTGTCAAAGTATTTCGATGAATACAAAGTATTTCGATGGCATACTACTAGTACAGTATTCAATTACCACCATGCTAGAACGTATAGGGGTCTTTCCAGAGAATTTTCTCTAAGGAGTTTTTTTATTTTATTCCCTTTTGTGACGTTCATTACTGTATACCATACGTAGCACATTATATAATCACGATGTAGGCCTAACGCTTTTAAAAGCTACACTACTTGCTTTTAACACTATTTTTGATAGTATGGGTTATTGTATCATTTATATGTGAAGTAGTAGCCTACTTTTCCACCTGTAAGTAATTTAATGTTTCACTGTAGTGCATCACTTTTCGGTAATGCAGTTTTTGGTTACTGAACCATGATTCTTTGTTCGGTAGCGTCCACAAATATATAGTGTATAGGGGGTCTTCCAGACAATTTTCTCTAGGGAGTTTTTCATCTGCTTTCTTACTCCGGCGGAATGTTTGGTTATAGCAATGGTATTAGCCGGTAATAGGACTACCAAAATGAAGAATATTTATAAATTGTGATTATTAAATTATATTTTTAAAATTACAGTATGTTGTTATGGTATAAGATAGTATAATACATACTCCAAGTAACGAAAATGCACGCCATCGTGTCGGGATTCAATATTTCGACATTAATTATGTCATCATCAAGAATGAAAAATTATCCATATTTGCAAGCTTATATGCACAAGTACCAAAAGTGTTTGACCAATCAAAACATTACCCCTAGTTGGTGACATAGTTATGAATAAACTAAAGATCAAAGCATTCTTACCCTACTGATCAAAGCTACCTTCAAAAACAAATAAAGCTCCTTTTTCAGCCCATTGTTAAGCAATGGGTGTAGCCTACGTATAGGAAACGCAGTATTATGTTGCAATTTATAGATAATCGGGTCTCCGTAGGTTAGTGAGAATAGAGCTTACCAACCTAATGATTTTTTGTATGTTATACCTCAATAAATTCTCAGTTGAAAACAATTATTTTCATTACTACTGCAATTTGTTCCGAGTTGACCCTTTTTTTCGTAGATTGACTGGACTAATGCCATCCTGATCTCAACTTACCAACGCAATCTCGATCATTCACACTTAGTTGAAATCCATCTTCGCACGCACACATGAATGATCCCTCTGTATTAATACACGTCTGATTACACAAGTCCTTAAATCGAGAGCATTCATCAATGTCTATATACCGTGAAAAAAGTCAATCAATCATGAATTACGCTTACTTCACTTACAAATTTCTCTTTCTATGCCTTTTGAAAATATGATGATGATCATGTAAGGGACCATGATCGTATTGTTGTTGTCGTTGATGATGATGATGTTGATGGTAATAGAGACGGTAATAGTCATAATAATTACAGCTGTAACACATTATAATTAATAATAAATGTACCGTACCTTCACAACTATTACTAGCAATATTCATTCGATACCCAATACTACATCGGCATACATATCTACCAGGGATGTTAATACACACCTGGTCGCATCCACCGTTACCAACGTTACACTCATTCAAATCTATTGTCAATTAAAAAAAATATATAACAGTGTGACAATCTTGCTTTAGGCAGAAGTAGAATTGCTAGCTACGGTTAATTCATTACATACTGCACAGTGGCGGATCCAGGAATTTGGAATAGAGGAGGGCCCGAGAGACTTTCAGAGGTGAAGGGTCTATACTACCTCACCCCACCATGGTTGGAGCAGAGGTAAGAACATTTATGATTATGGCACCTCTAGGTGACCGGAAATGGCATTCCTAGATTCAAAATCTTAGTCGAATTTTCTTTTTTCAAATTTTTACAAATGTAGGGGTTGCCCCGGGCCGGCTGCCCCCCTCCCCCTTGGATTCCGTCTATGCTGCAGGCCTACCAGTCTCCCAGAGACCACGACCGTTACTATTATTGAATTCGCTCCTCCTATCTGCACGTACCGTTTAAAGCCAATTCGACATCTCCATTCCATTCAGAGTAAGAAGGTGTGGAAGCAATTTTCCGTGAATGAATGAATTCTGCCCACATTAGATATTTTACCTTTGTAAAAGAATTCCATTTCCAGCAGGTGGGGTGGCGCTAGCAGGGGGCCGGGGACAGACCACCCCAGTGTGAGAACACCTGATCGGTTAGCGAATACGCTAACACCGGTTAGCGAGCGTTATCGGTTAGCAAGTTGAGCGCGTATCCATCATTAACATTCACACGCACATATTTCAAATTTCCAGTTTCCTATTGGCTAGTGATCACACCATCATCTTTTATGATATTTGGTTCTGGGATGTTCTTGTATGAAGTAGCCTAATTGTCATATTTTTCCCCTGGACCACTTTCGAAATATTTTGAGCGACGCCCGACCACATTTACTTTGCTCTCGTTGAGTGCATCCCCTAAACAGGCTAAACAAAGAAAGCCAAAGTCCGTGAGGCACATTTGTGACTTTCATAACATAAAATGAACATATTTTACACCTCCCAATCCACGAAGTGATTCAAAAGGAGGGCTTCCGGATATCGACAATAAGCAAATGTATTATTTACCGTAACAGTTCTTGCCATTGCCACGGAAGCCTCTTGTACACTGACAAACGTATGATCCTTCCACATTATAGCAACGTGCATACTCATGACATTCATGTGATAACGCACATTCGTTGACGTCTGTGGAAGAGAACGTTAAATACGCAAGTAAAGCCTGTTTCCACAACATTTGTACCACATGTCAGTACAACGATTTTAGTGCAATCATTACAAAGCGTAGCTGTTCCCGACGCGATCGGAAGGCACCGGAGATTCGACCAACCAGAAAGCTTTTTGTGATAGCGTGTAGCGATTTTATGGAATCACAAAAACACATTTAGTAATTGTAATTACAGCTGTGTATTTTGTAGAGCGCATGATTACAAAACATATAGCAACGAACCTTTTCGCTAGCCCCGCCCCTTGGATATCCTTGCAAATTCCAACAAAACGACATTCTACGAAATAACGTGAACGTGTATGTTGTGGGACATGCGTGTGTTTCATAACTCATATTATTATGCCAATGTAAATATCATAACAATTACACTTTATTGATTTCTAATAAATTTCGTGAATATTAAAGATACCTTATTATATTTCACCTCCTAATTTAAAAAACAAACTTTCGAATACTTACCCTTTGTCGTTTAGTTGCCATTGTCGTAAATGGCGTCACAATTTATGTATTATATCGTACATTTTTGGTTATTTATTAATACTGAGATTCGTTATAGATAAAACCTCATCTTATCCAATTTTTCTTGTAAATTTTGTTCAATTGCACTGACGTATTAAGTATAAAGTTACCAAAATTTGAGTGAGATATAAGATTTGCAACACGAAGACTGTATTAATAACAAAGAATACCACACCCATAATGACATAATACATTTATCATGACGTCATACCTGTACACACTGAACCGTTGCCTGCATACCCTGGAGGACAGATGCATGTGTATGAACCAGGAACGTTTTGACAGACACTGACGCCTGGGCACATTAGAGAATCAGCGCTGGTACATTCGTCAATGTCTGAAAGTGCACATATATAGTATAGATAATTGTATCCATGTTATTTATAGATCTACTGTCAAATGATCGGACTATGCCATGTGCTGTAAAATTCTGATATAGTATGGGTTTATCATTAGAGTAGGTCTACTGTGTCGCTATTATCTGAGACAAATTTGGAACTAAAGAAAATGATCACCAATATTCTATGTGTGAACGACTCACATGAATAACTCTACAATAAGTAAGATTGTTGATTTTTAAAAATCATTTTCTAAACAATACAGTAGACATACTCAATTCGACATATTACTGTCGCATTAACATCTTTAAACACCATTGTCGACAACATCAACTAATCGGTATAAAATGTGTAGTATTAGTTGGAAAAACATTGCCAAAAGGTGAACTTTAAAAGAAGGGATCAACGCTTTTATCCGAAGAACGTTTGTTGGATCATAACAAACCTCACCATACGATTACACATCGTACTTTATATTGAAAAAGATTAAGAACATGTAAGTAAAAATGTTGATTTTACTGTCATCTGTATTAATTTGTAAGGCCTATTTTATTGCATTCTATGACATGAGGTCACTTAAATACATGATTACCTTTACATCCGAAAGTTGTCTCCTGGTAACCGTCATTACATACGCATTTGAAACTTCCAATCGTGTTCAAACACGTTGCATTTGAACCACAGGACGCGTCTGTTGCACATTCATCAATATCTAAACACAATGAGACTAGAATAATTATTTATTATTATTATTACTATTATTATTATTATTATTATTATTATTATTATTATTATTATTATTATTATTTATGAAAATGGCGTAAATGTCAAGAAACGCAGGCACTACATGCAACTATGCTGGCGGTAACTTTTTCACGCAGCCTCATTTCGTGAGTTAACTAGCACAATGTTTCGGACTCTACTCATCAGCGAAGACCTGATGATACAGTGAAATAATGCCTTTTTATTATTACTCAATACTTGAGCATACCGACGTTTCATTTTTTTTTTGTCTTTCATGGCAGTCCCCCACCTTTACCTTCATTCATTTTCATTGTTTTCAATTATTTTTTCATCTTTAGTCTATAATACACTTCATATTAAATAAAATTAACAAATATATGCATGCGAAAAAATGTAATACTTTTGTCGAAGTTAAAGCCTCCATTAAAAAAAAAATGTTTTTTTTTCATTATTATAAAAAATAAGAAGTTAAAATTCATTAAATTGTAAAACAATTTAGTAATTCCAAAAATAATCGATTTTGATGTATAATTTTTGGAGTCCTTTGGATGTCGACCTTTACCCACCACCAGAACCAGAAGTGTTTCTTTAATAGAAAAGGTTATGATTAAATACAGTAGTAAACTGTTAAAATTTGGGTTCGGCCGACCTCCCTTAGTTACGACCTGGACACACGTTTCTTAATTGGTCATTTGCTAAGTTCAATTAAAAGTCAAAGGTGTACTACACCTTGACAAAATCCAGCATTGGAGACAAATCCTTCAATACAACCACAGATGTAGGAGCCAGGTGTGTTTTCACAGGTCGAATGCTCACCACAAAGAAAGGTGAGTAGTTCGGTATATTCGCATTCATTGACATCTGTAAAATAAAAGATAATCTATTATAACTGATATTAACAAATGGTTAAACGATATTGATTTGGTCTTTGATCTGTACTGTATTTTAACGTCAATAGAAATCAAATTTCCACATTGTATTATACATGTTTTGACCAATGAATGAGATTGACATTGTACAATATATTGTATTGTATTTTTACAATGGGTGTATGTCACACACACAGGCATTGGGGCAACTTCATGCTCTTATCAGCAGTGGCGTATAACGATGGGGTCGGGGGCCCTGTGGCCTTCTGAGACTGGCGGCCTTTCATTGGTGGCGCCAGCGGGGAGGGGGAAGGGGAATTTTTTCCTCGTTGGACAGGCCTGTACCCCTGTGGTTCGACGCCACGACGATGTCGTCGGATCAAAAATAATTTAAAAAAAATGATTTGCCTATTCAAATAACGTTATTTTAATTGTCAATCCCAAAATTGTTGTGGTCTGAAACAAAGAACTTAAATAGCTGAAGAATGAGCTGCTCCGCGTATTTGCATTAAAATCGATGGAACATTCGCCCTCCTGCGGTTGCAGTAAAATTTGAACATTTTACTAAGTGGAGAAACTAAAGTAAACAAGCGAACAAGAGCAGCGCCTTTATTATTTTTATATAGCGCCGCCGCGCGGTTGCAGTAAAATTGCTCTCCGTGTACCCACAATGCCTTTTGAACGGATGTTCCACTATATTGGGAAGCTGCTCTATCTTCTGCTATTTATTATCTTTGTCTGAAAGCACAATTTGGACAATACTAAGCGCTAAAAACTCTCTCGTAAACCATACCAGGGATATTTTTTAATCAGGGTCCAGGGTAAATGATTTGATATCAGTGGTGGATCCAGTAATTTGAAATAGAGGGGGACTAGGGAGGAACTTTCAGATGGAGGTTCTACCACCACAGCCCTACTATGGTTGGGGCTGAGGTAATAAAATTCATGATTGTGGCGCTCACGGACTTAAAATTGTAAATATAATTTTTTTTTATCACATTAAAAAAAACTGACAAATTTAGTGGGGCCCCTGGCCGGCAGGGCGCCCTTTAATCCGCCGCACTGGATATATGTCCTACAGTCGATGTCAGAGACACACACATTATGCTGTTATGTACCAACAGAGCCATTTTTGGTCAGGGTGATAGGTCGAGGACCATATGGGTGGGGCCCCTGTGGGTGGTGGCCCTGCGGACCGCCGCACGGGAGCCCATAGGCGTTACGCCGCTGATTATCAGTCCCTTAACGAGTTCTTAAGGCAATTTTCTATGGAAACATACATGTTAATGACTTTGATGCACATGTAAGGAGTCTGATGTGGTTTTGTTTAGACGCGGTTCGCTCAAAACCATAGAAACAACCCGTGGTTACTGGCCTGATTTTCATCAACATCATCAACACCACACCACCACCATATTCATCTTCATTGTCATCATCAATATTGCTGTCATTATTATCATTAATGCATTTACCTTCACATGTGTCCCCGTCAAAGCTAGCAACGAATCCAGAATCACACAGACACACATACGAACCAAGTGTGTTACGACAGGATGAGTTTATTTGACAAATTGAGACATCACTGCATTCGTCGACGTCTGAAAGTGTAAAGAAAACACCTTATGTATAAATCAAGTAATACAATAATACAGTGCTCAAATATATAGGAACATGATGTTATAAAATCGTATCAAACATAATTCAACGAAAGTTCCTTATTATTGTATGAAAAAAGAGGTCTCTGGTGGGAATAGAACCTGTAATCTCTCGCATATTATAATATGCATATAATTATATAAAACACCTTTTCTTCAATTTCATATTATGTTTTTTTTGTTATTTACTATGCATATACATATGCGTTTTCTAAACTAAATGATGAGACATGACTAGGAATTTTACTGTTTGAGGTAGTTACTATATACTTTGAAAAAGTATGCCTACCCTGACAAACTCTGTCGTATCGTCGATTGAACCCGTCTGGACAA
>NW_022708762.1:244241-249241 GCF_011630105.1 Anneissia japonica | reverse complement strand
CACAATTCAGTTACAGTAAAACAGTTAAATTTTAGTTAAGGGAATTAGTAAATCATAATGAGTTGGGATGTTTGTATTCTTTAATGGTGTTAAATTTATGATACTCAAGCACTCGCTGCCGAATATATAATGAGATTTATGACAACAATTAAAATATAAATGGGATTTAAAGAAATATAATTTTGAATGAACTTTACGCTTACGAACGAAGAAATAAAATACAAGTAGCGAAACAACGTCCTGACACATGCCACCAACATTATTGGCCTACACATTTTATACCCGATACAGTTTTATATCACTGTAGATACATTATATTATTTAGTATACATGGATCACGTGCGTATGGTTCTATTGTATGACCTAATACGCACTAATGAACTCAACAGTGATAGGGTTGGGATCTGAGCCACAGACTTGCTAAGGTGTAACAAAGAAAAACAGGGCTGCTTACCCGGTAAAGTGAAGTGCACGGAGTTCCAGTTGACAACCTACTCTGCTTGCAGGAGAAGCTGTTGTGAACACTGTGTGTTAAAAAATTTGATATCCACTAAAACCACGTCCTTGTCCTTGTATACCGATGAACCCATGGGCTTCCGCCTCAGAGATCGTTCGTATCTTCTCCGTTTATAAGATGGAGTCGAGAACCGGGACCAAAAGAGGTAGGCCTAAGTAAGCTACTTTAGCAGGGCCGCCAAGACGGGAAACTGTAGCAGAGGCAAGGGTTGGTGCGGGCACCAAGTTACGAGCGCGTTCAAGCCCGAGAAATTTTGGGTTTTTTCTTTTCATTTTGTTTTTTTTTTGGGGGGGGGGGGGAGGCTGTCAATCTGAAGGGGCCCATTACTGGGGCACCCAAGCCATTATTGAGGGCTCATGATAGCAATTATTATTTTTAAAAAAGGCTACCTGCAATTTCTATGGGTCCCCTGGTAAGCTTGGGCCCCGGATCTTTCTCCCTTCCACTCGGCGGGACTGTATTAGCACCAGGCAATTTTGAGATGGAAGGGAGCTACAGTGAAATAGCCGGGGAGGGCATATTACAGAAGGAGGGTACGTAATTTTATTTCTATGGCACATGGCCCAAAACCTTTACATTTTTTTCTCCACATTTATTTAATTTTAAAAGATAGAGGGAAAGTTTATTAGCTTTTTTCCAACATACGAGCCAACATAGGCTTATTCACACTATGAAACATAGAAGCTTTGCAAATAGTGCAAATATAAGACTGATGTGACTACATAGATATTAATGAACAAATCATAGGCCTACATTAAAAAAAAATACCCCATAACAATAGACGTGGTCGGTCATGAAGCTAGCATACCAGACAATGTTCAAACTGCGCTGAATGAGAGTACTCAAACAAAATCACAACATCCAAATATATTTTTGTATATATTATTATATTTGCTACTTTACTGATTTTTTTTTCCATCAGTTGCGTCTCAGAAAATAGGGGGCCAATGGAAGGGGAGTGAAGGTGAAATGGATGGGCTAGATGATTAAGTGTGGAAGGTGGGGTCTAGTCGGCAAAATATGGTGATATGAGGTGATTTAAAACTACTTAATTCAGCGTAAATTTCCAGTGGGTGGAGGGGGCGACTGTGTAGGGAAGCATCCACCTCCTAGATCGCTCCCTAGATAAACTGTTTTTCTTTCATTTTTTTTTCAGATTCTCCTCCATCCTGTCTACACTGCCTTTGGTTAGTTACAGTAATCAATTTTAAAATACCAACGTCATAATTTGACATGCTTTTGTATGTTATCCTCTCTAATTAAACAATAATCATACACTGAGGATGATGGTGGCGATAATAATATTAATGATGAAGATAACGATGCTGCTGATAATAGAAAAATAATAATGATGGTGACAAAGATAATTATAATAATGATATTGTAATAATAATGATTCTGATTAATAAATTATTTATAATGATAATGACGATAATGATAATAATGATACTATTGCTGCTACTGCTGTTGCTGCTACTGCTACTACTGCTACTACTACCATGGGCGGATCCAGAAATGTCTAAAAGGGGGGCCGGAAGCGGGGGCCGAAAGTTGGGCCGATTGAGACAACACTGTCTTAGGGGGTCTGGGGCATGCCCCCGCGAAATTGTTGTGTTCTAGACGCCCGAACATAACATTTGAGGCATTCTGTGCTATCATTTTTTACTTTTTCTCTCTTTTTTTTCTTTTTTTTCCCCTTTTTTTTACCTCCCAAAAGGGGCCCCCTAAATCCGCCCCTGACTACTACTACTGCTACTACTAAATTATAATAATAGACAATAATGGTAATAACAAAAATAATTCGTTAGTTTGTTTCGGCCTGTGTCGATCTCGATGAAAGTTTATTGCTTATTTGATAGGCTATCAGCGTAGTGTAATCAATTATTTAGTTTCCAGTGGTTTTGAGAGAGTGTATATTTAATCGATATTTACCAATTTATTACTGTAGTTAATATATATTCATGCCAATTACAATCTTATAGACATGATAGTGCTATTGTTTTAGTTTTTGGTTGTTCTGCAATTTTTTTTCTGAAATTCTTGTTAGTTCATTTTTATGTAAATATGCAATTCAGTCTTTCGTGCTGCAACGTCTTATGTTTTTCACACAGCGCTTCACATTCCTGTCATTGGATCAAATTTAATTGGAACCGGTGACGCCATGGAGAGTCAACTGTGATAAAGATATCTGGCCCTGGAAAAACTTAAAAGGATTATCAACTTTGAAGACACAAATATGAATTAATGACCTTTGACCCCTTATCCCTGAACACCCTATAGACTCTGCCTTATGCCAATGTACATGTTAAAGACTGCTATGTTATTTGTGAGAGAAGTACGGTAGTCTTTTATACGATATTTGGTTTTTTGAACCTAATTCCCCTTATGTGACCTTTGACCCCAAGTTGTGGACAACACATAAATAGGAGGTGGCTCCGGTCTTACTGACCAAGTTTTAATTAAATCGGTCTAGTAGTTTGCCACTAGTAGCCTTTTAAAATGTTGCCAGAAAGAAAGAAGAAACTGCTCAGAAACAGAATTGACCCACTCAGCCTGCTGCTAACTGGGTAAGAATTTAGCTTTCCCTGTATTTACGAAATCCTTAAATTTATTACCTGTCCATTTACGGGTTCATACAAAGAATATGGGAGCAGTTCTGTGCGACTGTTGATTACTGGCGAAGAACATTTTTTTCTTTGTAATTTTCCGTTTGCCGCTATCTTAAAAATGTAAACAATTCACAGACAGCTTCTCTAATGAATTGCTGATGCGTATTTACATTTCCACTCGAATTGTATTCATAATGAATATATTAAAACTGATTGATTGATTGGTGTGTTGGTTAGTCGATTGATATTGTTTGAGTGATTGATTGGTTAATCAAAGAATTGTTTAATCTATTAAACGATTCTTTGATTAGCTTCATTGTTTGAAGCTAATAACTTTTTAAAATGTAAACAATTTATAGACAGTTTTCGCCTCAAACGAATTGCAGTTAAGTGTTTCCATTTATGTTCAAACTGTAATCATAAGGAATGAATTAATGTGAAATTTATTAATTGAATGAATAATGAATTAATTAATTTAATTATTAAATAATTAATTAATAATTTAATACACGGTGACATCTCCAGTTTAATATATTATATGGTGTGATGTAATAAAATTCAAAGTAATCTAAAGTAACGTAACGTAGCGTGATAAAACTAAACTAGATAAAAGAATCAAAGATGCATCACATACAATGAATCACGTATATGCCTTTACTAACAAATCCTGGAGACTTCGTTCACTTAAAGTCCATCTAAAATGACATATTCTAGTTACTTTTAAAATGTCATAAAACAATAAAGAATTACAGGCCTATAATAAGCATATCGGTGGCTTTCCTTTTATTTTTTAGAAAACGCGTTTTTCTGAAAAACGAGTTTTATATCACCTATTTTAATTAATTCTGTATCGCTAAGCTCGTATAGTTCCAGAAGTTCTTTTTTTTCAACAACGGTCTTTCTTTACAACAACGAATAATAACAGATAAAGTTATTAATTTAGATTATGTATTAGTGTTAGTGTTTCTAACTTTAAAAACTTTTACCGTAACCTGTATTTACAGTGCAATTTGTATTTTTTTTTTAAATATTTTGTATGTCTTTTCTTTGACAGTAATAATATGCAACATCCTGATCCTATTGTTTGTTTGATGTGATTTGAAAGGAAGAAATTGTTTATTTGAATTGAATTGAATACACCATAGCATAATATAACATAACATAACATAATATATCTATAATACAAAACAGTTTATAGTAATCTAAACTAGACTCTCAGACACTTTTTAACTGCTTATTATGTTAGTCCGTACTTTACTTGATGTTGTATCGAGGGATTTTATCGGAGGTTTGTATAGGTCACATTATGCATAGAAGTTCCGTTAGATAATATGTTTAGATGTTGAACGCATGACGGATTTTTTTTACTTTGTGCTTTTGAATTCAAAGTATTGAATTCAAATATTCAAAATAATAAATGGCATATTTCCTATATATTTAAATAGTGGTATTTAGTTTACGAACCAATTTCGTTAATTTAATACTAGATTTTCTACTCTAGAATGTAAATTTATAAAACAAAATGTGGTACATATAGTAGATTCGCATTCATTATTACTGCTATTGATGAAAAGAATAAATTGCCTTTTAATGTTCAGATGCACAATCCATATACAGTACATTCAAAAAATTCCTAAAGAACCAGGCCCCTATTAAAAATTTGAACTTACATAATATGGTTTAACTTTGATGAAGTTTGGTAGAAAATTGAAATTTTCTGTGTATTATTTAAAATATATTAACTGTATTGTTTCCTTTTTAATTATAGTCTTATTATTATTCTGTTATTTCAGTATTCTCATTTAGGGATCACGGTTGAAATAATTTGCTTTTTGTACTTTCGTGTATTTTTATCCTTGAATGTTTTGACTTGA
>NW_022708762.1:232452-243447 GCF_011630105.1 Anneissia japonica | reverse complement strand
TATATATATATAGTAATTATATATACCAGTATATATAATTAAAACAAACCCTAAAATTCTAAACCGTCTTGCGGTAATGCTATAATATTCGAGAAATGTTCATACTAATATGGGCCCATCGATTAGTAGGTAAGTAAGTAAGTAAGTAAGTAACTTTTATTGACATCATCAAAACAATCATAATATAGTAAATACAGACAAAATACAGTAACAGAAAATGTATAAGCGTATATATGTCGAACGTGCGACATAGCTTTCTCAAATCATGGACCTATTAATAATATAATATAATATAATATAATATAATATGCTCAAATCGACACAGTTATATAGCAACTAGCTTTAATTATTATTTGCCCTAGACGGACTCTCTTTTTGAATATGTATTCTGAATATATTTTGCTAAAGAGGAGAAGGTGTCAAAATCGGATGACCCTATAAGAGCCACAAACCTCTGCTCACATTATAGCAGGTCAAGATTGGCGATGACATTTTGCAGGTCATTGAATAGCAATACTCTCAGTTCATTGTAAGCATTACATTTGATAATACAAAGTGAGATTGATCCTCGACTTCTCTTGAATCACACATTTTACTTTGCATTTATTCGGTAAAAGCATAGAAAAAGACTTATTTACAGTGGGGTCCTTCTGGTGGTGATTGTACTGCACCACCAGAAGAATAAGTCTTCTGGTGATGATTGTGCAGTACACCAGGAGACAATTCCCCACTCTTTTCCGAATTGAAGAGTGTATTGCACACGGGACCAACGGCTTAAATGTCTAATTCGACAGACGGTGCGCTATTTTAATAAGGAGAGGCAGCAATGGGAATTGAATTGGGACCTTGATCTCCACGGTTCAGCACACACACTGTGGCTACCACCAGATTAGCCGACTGAGAAATGCTCTCTCGGTGCTTCGCTCTGCATAATTCGTATATAACTCGTAATCAACTCAAGGTCGTACCTCACTCGTAGCTAACACGATAGCATTGGCGGATCTGAGGGTGGGGTGGGGTTAGGGGGACCTGACCCCCCTTGGGAAAAAAAAAATTCTCTGTATACCGGTACACACATAGGCCTATTTACTGTAATAAGAATGAGAAAAAATTACCTGACCGTTTACCAAAAGGGGAAAACCTTGAATTTTGATTAAAAGACACTCATTTCTCGCCCTCTAAGAACCACAATTTTCCCGGGGATGACCCCCGACCCCCGTTTTATTTGGGGTTCATCGATTTATTGAAAAAGGAATATGTATGCAGCGACTCAATTTTTGTTATGTACTGTACATACACATATAGAAGGGCTACTAGTATTTACAGTAATAAGAATGAGAAGTTTACCTGACCGTTTTCAAGCGGAGGAAAACCTTAAAATTTAAAGAATTTAAAAGTCATTAAAAGACACCTCAAGTCGGGAAAGCTCATTTCCTGCCATCTAGTGATCAAATTCTTCCCGGGGAGGACCCCGGACCCTCCTTCTTCTTTGGGGTTATCCGTTCATGGAAAAAAATACGTAAGCAACTCAATTTTTTTATGTACGTATACAAACATAAGTAGGTCTATTTACTCTAATAAGAATGAGAAAGTTTACCTGACCGTTTTCAAGAGGAGAAAACCTTGAATTTTGAAGAACTTAAAAGTCATTATTAGAAAACACCTTAGAAGTCTGGACAGCTCATTTCCCGCCATCTAAGAATCAAAATTTTCAGGGGGATGACACCGACCCCCCTTTTTTGTCGTTTTTATGAAAAAAAAGTCTTACCCCCTAAATGTAAACCTAGATCCGCCCCTGCGTAGCAAGCTCGTATCCAGTAAACACAAGACGCTCTTATAACGTTCGAGAACTTTGTAGTTTAGTATGCCACAATATAATGTTCACACAACGTTGTAAGAACTTTCAAACGTTGTGACGTCGTGAAATTCATTTTATAAGTACGTACATAAGAAGTATAATACATACTCCAAGTATTGAAATACACGCTATCGTGTTGGGATTCAATATTTCGGCATTAATTATGACATCATCAGGAATGAAAAAAATTATCCATATTAGCAAGCTTATATGCACTAGTACCAAAATTGTTTAACCAATCAAAACATTACCTCTAGTAGTTGACATGTAGCAGTGATTTAAACAAAGTACGTACATGGTTCTACAAAATAGCGTTTTTATTACCAAACTATAACGTTATTATATAACGTTCTTATAACGTAATATTATTAGCTGGGTACGTCCTTCCCCAAATCACGAGTTTTTAACTCGTAGAACTCGTGCGACTCTACGATGAAATCAACCTAGGTGGGAAAGGGGCTTACCAGCATGCCTCTTCATTACTCCACTGAAAACACCCTGTCACCCTTCTCCCTGTGCTAATTAATAGTTCTTGATTTCAATGCCTTACGGAAATAATTCGCCTCAACACAAGATAAGATGTTAGTGTATCAACTCGATTTGACTATTTCTCAAATCTTCTTCATTATCAAGAAGTCTATATCCCATTTTAACCATAACTGATGAGCACATTGATTGGACAGACAGTACATCCTGAAAGTCCATCGACTGTCGCCAAGCGAATGGAACCGTTTTTGAATTTTTTGCGACAACCATCGAACCATTGGAAACGTTGGTGACATTGGTATTGTTTCTGATCCAAAATTCAACTTCAGAAGGAAGAGAGAAACCAATGAAGTCATATATCCTTTTAGCCACCTTAAGCGGGTTCAAAGATAATTCTTCATACTTCAATTCCATGTACCGATCTTCCGACCATATCGATTTATATTCCACACGTTCTCTTGTATTTTCTATAAAAGTACAGAGATCGTTTGCTAATGTTGTAATGTTTTTGACGCTATTCTTGAAATAGCGTTTATTTGAGAATATTGTCCCTCTGGGATCTCGAACAAGGTGGATAACTTTTAAATTATTCTCTGAATTCGCTGCAAAACGTTCTAGGTACCTGATTTTGAATAATCGTATCGTTTTGATAGCAACCAAATCACTTTGTTTACACTTTTTACTCATCTCATTGTATATAGTAGAAAGAGGCAAGTGAGAGAAAGAACAGAACGAGGTACTTCGTAAAGCATCGCCATAGAAACACATGTAGTCGGGGAAGTCATGATACCATAATGTACGAAAAGGCATGCGATTGAACTGGCACGACAAAATTGCCTCCAATGTCGACCGACTGATGTTCTTAATATATGTAGGGTCCATTGGTCTTTTACCGAAGTGTCGCAAAAAATGTAGAGGTTCAAAAAGATAGAAAGATCTTGGATTATTGCCGAAGAGTTCACCAGTGAATGTTGATCCTGACCTCCGAAAGGTCATCAAAACAACTTGCGTTTTTGTTCTTGGTATAAACGAGTGAATTGAATGAGCCATTGATCCTTCATCATGTACTAATTCTCCTTTATGTAACAGGGTGATTGGCCTATCTGGAAAACAAAAACAACCTAACACTTAGAATCAGGAACAATAATAATATTAATAATATAACAAGTAATAATGATGATGATGATGATAATAATAATAATAGTATGAATAATAATAATAATAATAGTAATAATAATAGTAATAATAATAATAATAATAATAATAATAATAATAATAATAATAATAATAATAATAATAATAATTAATCATCATCATCATCATCTGGTCGTAGCCACTGTGTGTGTGTGCCGAACCGTGGATATCTCTAGGTCCCCTGTTTAATTCCCGTTGCTGCCTCTCCTTGTGTTTCAGCTTGAAGGCTGAAATACAAGTTACAATAGCGCACCGTCTGTCGGATTAGACGCTTCCGTTGGTCTCGTGTGCATTTTTGGCACATGTGCACGTTAAAGAACGCAGTACACTCTTCAGAAAAGAGTAGGGGATTGTCTCATGGTGTGCTGTCCAATCACCACCAGAAAGACCCTAATAGAAATAATCTTCTTCTAGAGTTTCGTGGGCTATCCCTTGTGCTTACACCGAATAAATCCAATCGAATCCAATATGCCTAATAATAGTAATAATAACTAGGGAACAGTGAAATTAAATTTCACTGTTCCCTGTAATAACGAAGATAATAATGATAATAATAAAATAGGTCGATAGGTCAAGTAATGAGGCCTAATATTAATAACAATATTAATAATGTTATAATTGTAATATTTGTTAATATTTGTTATCTTTACAAAAATAATGTAATTATATAATTATAAATAACAGTTACTTTAATAATAGGCCTAAATGTATCATTTGCGTTGGTTGCTTTACTTACACAGAATGAATGTTGCTATAAAGAACAGAAACATCAACATGCATAGAAGTACAAACAGCCGGTATATGCCCATCGCGCTTCATTCGAAACAGAACGTCAGTCAGTTTTATTTATCTAAATTATGAAAAATAAATATGAAATTTAAAAATATTGTTCTGAGTTTAATAAACTTTCTGATAAATACGAACGCTATTTTATGTAATTATAAGCCTAGTTTACTATCTTGAAAATAATAACATACAGTAGGACTATACGTAGGTCTAGGTCTATATGTATTGTTAAGTCTACTAATAATTAATTCAATTTAATAAAGAATCTGTTGTCAAATATATACCTTTAAATTATAATCTAGATAGTGATGGACTACATTAGGGCATAGGGTTACATTATGCCACGGTATGTCTACATGTGAAGGTTTTAATCCTTGCTTATAGGCCGGCCTTATGCAAATAGAAACCCCTTCGCTAAGATATCTTATATATAAATTCTTCATTTCAATGAGACATAGAGTTTACAGTTATTTTCCGATCAAAATATGTTTCGTCGTACGTAGGCCTAAAGAAAGAGTGAAAGATGCAACAAACCTGACAAAGTGGACCACTTGAATGCCTCGGGGTGTACCTACAGCCTGACGTTTAAATATACAATACTAATTTGTTTAAATCATTATTACGTTCAATATTATTGCATTATGCTAGACGAATATAATTTAAACTGAATCTATGCCAAAATATGATTCAAACGACAGTCTATCATTATGTTATCTTACTGTCAAGGTGCCGCTCTATACAGATTGTGAAGTTGAATTACAGAGTAAACCATCACATAAAGCATACCAACCTATTAAAACATTCACGTCATTATTTTGTCCAATGGTATTCCAGTACAGGAGGGCCTAAGCAGTATTCTTCGCCAAAAATATAGCTTGTTCAGAGGCTTGATAAACCGCAACCGTTCATTGTTTCTCTAGGTGACGAAGTGTGTACTCTCAGCTCGACTGTTCGGCTTTTTCTGTTCTAAACCGTAATCTAATTAGGCCTCAGGAAGTTGACTAATACAATTATTTCCTTTTTGAAGCATTTATCCATACGTCCTGGCAAATAACATTGGAATCAAACAAAATAAAGTTATATGCGTAATAGATAGGCCTATTGCCGTTACTAAGGGGGAAAAAACATTTCGTGTAACTTTTCTACTTAACTGTAATTTAAAAAAAGCATTAAACGTTGTGAGTACAAACACGAGTACAGAGGTGGTAGTGTGCATTTCAAGCAGTGAAAAATAAATCCGCCATAGGCCTACACACAATAAAACTGCCAATAAACGGACTCTGAAATTATAGTTGTATGTCGCAGGTAGGCCTAAATATCATAGATCATATCCACCATGGGCTAAGTCATATTACTCTATATTTTGTTTATGCTTGCTGAATCATTGACGGTAAAAGTTAAGGTTAAGTTGTGTATTTGCAATATAAAGTTACTTTCTTCAAATATTCTGCATCTTTTTAACAGGAGAGTTGAATAGCTTAGTGGTCAATATGCTTGCTTTCGAATACCATGAGGCTCCTTGGTTCAGTTTCTGGCAAGGAAACATAATTTCTCATTACCAAAGACCTCCACTTTTCAGGCCTTTTAAATAGAAAATCACTCACGTATTCTTTATTCATACGGACTTTATTCAAACTTCAAACGAGGCATCAACAAGAACTCTTGTAACTTCAACGTTCTACTTGTAGTTCTGCTGGAGACGGCTGGTAAAAAAGACTATTGAAGTAGCCAATGACAAAATATCATTTATAAAGCAGATACCGCTGATGAATATTCCCTCCCATCTGTCGTTTAAAAGTATATTTTGCCATACCTCATACTAAACCACGAGTTGCTTATTTAATTGTCAATAATAATAACATACTAGTAAAATAATTAACGTTTAACTGTAGAATACCTTGAACAGTCAAAGCTTCAAAAAATCAATAGCTAATTTGAAACACAGTAAGCTAAAATTTTAGGCTACAGTGCATTAGGTTAATTAGCACGTCAGAAAACTTCGAGGGCTGAAAAAGATCTGAAATGACAGGATACAACATATTGGTCTTATTATCGTTATTACTTGATTTGATTGACATCTCAATACAATGATTGTAACGCTGTTAACTTAAATACTCACTCATGCGAATTATTGGAGAAGTGATTTATGTCAGATGGGAGGCTTCTTTTGCTACTTTAACAGTTACTGTATTGAACATTTAGACAAATATTTTTTGTAAAAGCAAACAAGATTCCTGGAATATCGAGGTATATTTCATTGTAATCCGAATAATTTCTTGATAAGGAAAAGAAATATAATCAAATAAATAGAGCAAAATACCGAGATCAGGAACCAGCATGGTAAGGCTTTTATCCAACGGTGGATGATCATGGTTGAAAATCTTTGTATTACAGGATAATCGCCAAGTCCCTTGGGCCTACATTACACTTTCCAAAATATTGTCACTTTAGCTTCAAAATCCATATCTACTGCCTTGTACAGCACGCCCTCTAGTGTACCACAAGACCATCAATAGCATAGGCCTAACCAAACTTGCATTACTTGGTTATTTGCTCAAAATAGTATGATAATGGAATTTAATTTAAATGAGAAAATTTAAACAGCATTATGAAACTGTCAACTAACATTTGACGGACGTAATTTGAGTTAATTGCTCTCAAAAAAAGCTCCTGCTTGTCAGTATTATACAGAATACTTCAATGTGTAGATTGGATGCTGGAAGAGAAATGACATATGCAATTCCATGTCACAAACAACTCATTAAGTTTTAATAGTAGGCCTATTATTGGATTAAAATGACTTGAATACTGGTTCTTCGTTTCTAAACGTGTATTATCTACAGCAAGAATGGATTTATCAACAGCTTAGTACAGAAATACGATGTCTGTCCCTGAATTTTTCCAGGATAAACTAGGTGATTTGGCGTATAGGCTTGATTTATACCTTATTGGTTATCCGTCATACGTAAGACAAGACATACGCATCGTCTGAGCAATTATATCATATGCAGTCTGGCGTCAGTCGATGTTTTACCTGGTTGCATCATGATATTCAACTTTTCTTCGTAAAGAATCCAACGAGAAGAATGAATGCTTCGATAGTCTCTAAAAGAAATGGGTTGTTTGTTCCTGACAACGATAAACCGGGCGATTTGGCGTATAGGCATCACCTATACATTATCGGCTATTCGATCTTTGGAATTTTAGCCATTATCGGTAATGCATTTGTGATACACGTCATACGAAAGACAAGGCATATGCATCGTCTGAGCAATTACATCATATGCAGTCTAGCGTCAGTCGATATTTTAACGGGTTGCATCATGATTCTAAACGCTACATCGTACATGTTTGCCCGGACGAACATTTTTATAAAGATAACAGCCATAATCCGAGAAATGTTTACATTTGTTTCTTTAAACCATATCTTTTTTTTGAGTATGGACCGATATATAGCTGTTTCACGACCATACTTTTACCAGTCTCACAGTGAAAGGAAGGCCGTAGTGACAGCATATATCATCCTTCCTTGGTTATTCATTCTGCCTTCAGCATGTATGTACCACCTCATTCCAAAAACTACGTTATTTGCCTGTCCTAACTCTCCGTTTGGAGATTATTTACTAACAGAATTCATAGGGTTCACGATAATGTTTGTTGAGGTATTTGTGACTGTTCTTTTTCACGTTCTTATTTTTTTAACTGCCAGAAGCCACCAAATACGTATCCAGACAGAGATACGTACGATGCATTCGCAGCAAAAGAGCAGGTTAAAATTTGAAATGAAAGCTGCAAAGACAACGATAATCGTGGTCGGCGCTTATATATCGTTTATTAGCCCACTTTTGGTGTTTTACGTATCCGATATATTTTGTGCCGGTTGGACAGACTACTATTTGTCTTTCGATATTGCCTGGTTTGTAGTCCTTTGTAATTCATCTGTAAATCCTGTTGTGTACACTTTAAGACAAAATGAATACAAGATTGCCGCGAAGCATATTTTCTGCAGGACAACAAGGTAAAAATGACTTTCAAGAAGCGGCGGTCATTGCGCAAAATTCGGTAATAGACATACTGAAAAAATAATCGTTCAATTATGGCACAGCGGCAAGGCTTCAAGCTTTTAATCGAGAGGTTCTGGTTCTTGTTATATTTCTGGTGGAATTCCGACCTCCTAAGTACTCCGAAAGTGTGTTAGTGTAATAGGAGAGGTAGAAATAGAGCCGAATGATAGTTGTGAGTTTGAGACCTGCGTTGGTCATGTCGTCAATGGGTAATTATAGTGTAATATTCTTTTTAATTCAATGACCAGATAGAAATGCGCATTTAACAGTGAAATCTGATTCCGTTGTATGTCTATTAACGAATTTCATTGGCTAATTGTAAATATGTGTTTCCATGAGTTATAACTGTTTTCTTTGTATTTTAATTGTAAAGGTGTAATGAAATTGTAGTTCTAGCAATTATTTTAATAATTTCTTTGTGATGCGCCTCTGAATAATATTTATTGGTAAATAAAATACATTATTAAAATTATTCTTTTTAAAAATAATATGTGTGTTATATAATATTTTAATTATAGTGTTTAATAATTATTATTGAAGTGTTCGCTCACGTGACTTTATTAAATTCGTTTGCGAATAATCTAAAGTTAAAATAATGCAAGTACCGTAACGTCTCAGTAATAATGTTATAAACTTGAATTCTAAATACGGTAACAATTATACACAAATTATGCACTGGCCTTACGTTTTTAACTCTTTTAGATATGTAAGATTAAAATATATATGTTTTCAAAGTGGAATTCATCTACCGTAAAACCTCAAATTGAAGTCCAAAGGGCTTAATCTCGAGATGAAGCCCATCTCGAATTGAAGCCCCCCTCCTTAGTTTGCAAAATTAGCCTCGAAAAGAGGCCCATGGGCTTCTTTTCAAGAGAGTAGGCTTCTTTTCGAAATGGTACAGTACATAGACTGTACATGAATTTCAGAAAACAAAATAAATTAAATACAAGCTTGGTTTATAAAGTAGTTTAGGTGATTTAATGCAAGTTAACACTCCGTTATACATATTGGTGTTACAGTGGTCTTATATATTGTTTCATAGCACAAATTCACAACATTTACAGCATTCATTTTGAAAAATAGCTCCCCTCTTTACTTTACAAAAGTAGCGTCAAAAGAAGCCCATCAAAAGTTCTCAAAAAAAAAAAAAAAAAAAAAAAAAAAGAAGCCCGGGCCTTCAATTCGAGGTTTTACGGTACTGTTTCGTAACACTAACTTCCTGATATCTGACATTGCAATTATATATCCATAAGTCAAAGACACGCATAATAATCAGGTATTGATAGAAACAGCTCATTACAACGGCCTGTAAAATGAATTCCATTTACAGTATTTTTAAAATGTTGAAAATCTGTAATGTAACTTTTCATTATTAGGCCATGTATAAGAAGCATGTTTTGTTGTCTCCTTCATATTTATGGCCCAAAACAACCATTTTATGTATAGGAATGCAGACATTCCCCCAAATAATTAGTAGGCTTATTTATGCATTATGTCCCTGAAAAGGTACTACATTCGACTCTGTGTCAACAATGTCAAGATGCATTTGACATATACCTGTGATTCCCTGTGTGTGGGTGTGGTATGACATTATACCCATACAAAAAAGTTCTATAGAGCTCTATAGAATTCTATAGAACTTTATATAGAGTTCTATGTAACTCTATAGAGGCAAAAAAATTCTATAGAAATGTTTTATAGAGTTTACGCATTCTTTAGAATTTTACTATTTTCTATAGAATGTTGTATTCCACTCTATAGAAAATTAGTTTGTTGCACAATTTATGACCTACACTGGATTTTCAATAAATGTGTTATTGCAGAAGCTTGGTTTTGAACATGAAACATTATTAAATAATAATAATAAATAAAACTATTGCATTTGGCTCATGGTCTGATGTTGAGTAACTAAATAATGCATAGAGTTTAATATGTGTATCATTTTGTCGCAAATAATTATACTTCATATTTTTGGAGAAATTGTATAGAAATCTATAACATTCTCTTTAGAAGCTGTATAGAAATTCTATAGAAAATTCTATAGACATCTATAACCTTTGCTTTAGAAGTTGTATAGGAATTTTATAGAATATATGTTTGGAAATGCATAACAGATGCATAAGTTACAGTATCAATTAGCATGCTCACATTTTAAGTTAAAATGTTAAAAACATTAAATTAAGCATTTAATTTAAACATTCAAGTTAAATTATACATTAAATTATAAACATTTAATTAAATATTAAAAACAGCAAATACTTAGCCTTACAACACATTTTAAAATTGAAATGAAAAATGAATTTAATGCACATATTTGTAACAAATACTTAATCTTACAAAATCCTTAACCACAAACCACCATTGTGACCATTTTAAAGTTACTTTAAAATCTACTTTAATCATTCCAGATGGGAGAGATAGACATGTTTTCAATAACCAGACAATGGATCAGGCCGTGAAAGGGGTCCCATTTATGGGTTGAGTTGTACGATTTAGTAAATTATTTAGTGTATGAAATGAAATGCTATAAAATTTATACTGTCCTACACAAAACAAATGATTAATTACAGAAGGTTTCATACAAATACATTTAATAAGAATTATAAC
>NW_022708762.1:229266-230602 GCF_011630105.1 Anneissia japonica | reverse complement strand
TCTTTATATGTTTGCACAATACCACTAGTGCTACATCGTGTGACTTCATAATGCTAGTCAAATTCAATGCAGTTTATTCTTTTAAGATATTGAATCCAGTTGTTTTTTTCTACTTTTAGATGATGCAATGCAAACATTATTTTAGTTTGGTTGTTTGACCTGTTATATATATGTTTAATATGTGTTAAATAAAGATCTTGAGAATGAATACATAATTAGGTTTAAATATATCCATATTGGCATGTTATTAAATTTAGAAAACCGATTTTAATCAATATTTTAAGCTTTTGTAAATTCCTTTCACTTAATTTTGTATTTAGTACCAGGCCTTTTCTCCCTTAGCATACTGTTTATACATTTGTTGATAATTATGAACGGTCCATACAGTGCAGGGTTATCCACCTTATGTTTTGGAATTTTTTTTTTCTTTCACATCTATTAAATTCGTGTAAAGTTAAATCTAATACTGTACTGTAATAGTATATAAAAATATATAAAACTTTTTCTTTCATCTACCCTTATCAATATCGCTTACAGTACCTTGATGTTATTTAATTTATTTATAATATTTTGTATAGGCCTGCAATTTACTGTAAATACAACTATTATATACTGTAAAATAATTTTTATAAATCTTTATATGTTTGCACAATACCACTAGTGCTACATTGTGTGACTTCATAATGCTAGTAAAATTCAATGCAGTTTATTCTTTTAAGATATTGAATCCAGTTGTTTTTTTCTACTTTTAGATGATGCAATGCAAACATTATTTTAGTTTGGTTGTTTGACCTGTTATGTTTAATATGTGTTAAATAAAGATCTTGAGAATGAATACATTTTGTTGAGATTTCTGTACAGTGGGTTCAAACATTTCATGTTTCCTGCCATGAACTACCAAAACACATTTGTACATTACAATAATCTTGTAGGCCTATGATTTTTTATTTTTACACTTTTTTTTGATTCGTGAAAACAATTTTTTAGTGATTGAACGATATAAAAAAAACTATATCAGCATTATTTTCTAGAGAATTGCTGTAAATTTCTATGAAAATTAATTTTATCAGCGTTATTTTCTATTTTCTATAGAAATGCTGGTTTTTTTTTTCCTATAGAAAATATAATATATCAGCATTATTTCTGTAGAAATTCTGTACATTTCTATAGAGAATAATACAGTTTTCCATAGAAAATATATTATATCTTGCAATAATTTCTATAGAAATGCTGTTATTTTCCATAGAGATTTATATAGTTTTCTATAGAAAAAAATTATATCTGCAATAATTTCTATAGAAATGCTGTTCTTTTCTATAGAAGTATTGTGAATTTC
>NW_022708762.1:223055-229209 GCF_011630105.1 Anneissia japonica | reverse complement strand
TGCTGTTATTTTCCATAGAGATTTACATAGTTTTCTATAGAAAAAATTATATATTTGCAATAATTTCTATAGAAATGCTGTTCTTTTCTATAGAAGTATTGTCAATTTCTATAGAAAATAATAGTTTTCTATAGAAAAGAAATTATAATCAGCGTTACTCTCTATAGAAACACTTGTTATTTTCTATAGAAATGCTGTTAATTTCTATAGATTTTTATAGAGAATTAAGCTACTTTTCTTTAGAAATTGTATAGAAATTGTATAGAAATCCTTTAGAAATTGTATAGAAATCCTTTAGAGATTGTATAGAACATTTTTATATATTTGCTATAGAATTTGTTTGAAATATTCTATAGAACTTATATAAAAGTTTCTATAGATACTCTATAGACTACTATATAGAAAATCTATAGATTTTTTTTTATAGAATTCTATAGAAAATGTTTGTATGGGTAATATCCATTATATTTACTAATCACACCAAAATTGTAACATAAAACTAGTGGAGACACAATATTTAATATGAATCTATTTTCAGTGCAACAAAGTAGGTCACAAGGCTAAAGCATGTCCCAAAAAAGTTCCTTTCGAGTGCCATAGATGCGAGAAGAAAGGTCATATTGCCAGAAATTGCACGGAAATAGTTACGGACACAAGACCTGGCACATCAAGCAATAAGCAAGACAACTGCTGCAATGAAGAAGATGAAAAAGTCATAGCCGGCATGCTATTTCGGCAAACTTCAGGCGAAAAATTCATACAAAAAATGTGGAAAAACATCGTTGAAAACACTAATCCATGGTCAAGCCTTAACGAAAGTGATAATGAGGATAGTGACACGTTGACACGTTGCAGAGATGATGCTGTGAGCAATGAAGATGAAGCGGCAGATGACGCAGAACGAAGTAGCAGCAACCCACGAAAGGATAGCGGGAATGTTCAAACAAGGATCACAACGTTTATCACATCAGAAAAACCATCACAGAATAACCTGCGAGCTGCGAAAGACAGTGAACGCAATAAAGTTGATGAAGTTGACTTAACTTTATCACGAATTCCAGAGGAATGCAAGAAAAAAAAAAAGGAAACGCATGCGAAGCAAGTCTACATAAGGTCTCCATACAGTGTACTTTTTTCTTGCTTCTAGAGTAACTTGTAACCTTTGGTATGATATACCATGTTGCACCGTAATATTTTCTTTGCTAATATATCATAATGGCTATCATCCATTGCATTTCCTTAAATGTTAGAGGTCTACGCACCAGCAACAAACAAAGGCAGATTTTTAATTGGTTTCATGATCAGAAAGCTGATATACTGCTATTACAGGAAACACACCTTACTCCCGACTTAATTAATCAACTTAATTTAACATGGAGGAGAACGTGTGTACATAGTTTTGGTCATTCAAATAGTGCTGGAGTTTCGATCCTTTTTAAACAAGATTACAACTTAAAAAAAAAAAAATCACTGAATGCATTGATAAAAAGGGGAGGTATGTTATTTCAAAGGTAATAATTAATAACAAAACATATGTCTTTGGTAATATTTACGCCCCCAACAATTGTAAATTAAGGAGCATTTTTTTTAGAGAGCTGAATAATATCATACTGAATATCGTAGATTTTAATATTGATAAAATCATTGTAGGAGGTGACTTCAACTGCATTTCAAACCAAAACATCGATCCAAAAAACAGTGCTAACAGAAACGACACATCTGTGTTTACGGTTAAAAATTTTATGAAAAGATTAAATTTGAAAGATGCTTGGAGAAGTAAAAATGCCAATAAAATACAATTTACGTGGCGGCGAAGATATAATCAAATCTAAATATATAGGAGGCTGGACTACTGGCTAATTTCAAAAAAATATTCTAGATCACGACGAATTACAGTCATGTGATATAAGGCCAGCCATCCTAACGGATCATCAGGCAATTTCAATAAAAATAGTAATCGATGAGTCCAAAAAAGGCCCCAACTACTGGAAACTAAATAATGACCTCCTAAATAGCGTGGAATACCAAAATGCTATTCGAAATACTATTATTGAAACACAAAGTAACGAATACAATCTTAGTCCTGATCTACTGTGGGGGTTGATCAAAGTCAAAGTTAAAGATGTTTTAATTTCATATGGTAAAAAAATAAATAAAAAAGAAATAAAAAGAAAATCTACAAAAACAAATAAAAAAATTAAATGAAGACCTAGTTATTAGTAATTCTAATGAAATGATAGAGGCAGATATTCAAGAAAAAACAAAACAAAACAAAAAAATAGAAAACAATTACGATAAAGAAACAAAAGGAGCACATGTACGCTCAAGGGTAAAGTGGATTGAAGAAGGTGAGCGTAGCACAACATTTTTTCTTAGTTTAGAAAAAAATAATGGAAAGAAAAAACATATAAAATGTTAAAAAAATTCAAATGGTGAAGTACTTACAAAACCACGGGAAATTCTATGTGAAGAGGTACGGTTTTATAAACAGCTATATGCAAATAAGGGGATTTCCCTTAAAGATGTAAACGCATACCTAGATAGCTCAAATGTAAATTGCTTAACTAATGAAGAAAGCAGTTTTTGTGAAGGTACTATAACCTTACATGAATACGACGAAGCAATAAAAAAAATGAAATTAAATAAAGCTCCAGGGTGTGATGGCCTTACAGTAGAGTTTTATAAATATTTTTGGAAAAAAATTAAAACAATAGCTTGCAGAGCTATTAACGAATGTTATTTTAGAAATGAAATGAGTAATACTCAAAGACGTGGTGTAATCAGTTTATTGTAAAAAAAGGTGATAGACAGTTATTAGAAAATTGGAGGCCTATAACATTACTAAATACAGATTACAAAATCCTAACACAAATCTTAAGCTCTTGACTTTATAAAGTAATTGCAAAATTAATAGGCAATGACCAAAAAGGTTATATTACAGGGCGCAGGAGAAAACGTTCGTCTAATTAATGATATTCTTCATTATACTGAAGAAGAAGAATTAGAAGGTGCAATTTTAGCTCTTGTCTTTAGAAAGGCATTTGACTCGGTGAATAGGAATTTTATGTTCAGAGTACTGAAAAAATTCAATTTTGGTGACTCCTTTTGTAAATGGGTCAATACAATATATAATAACACTGAGTGTATTATTATCAATAACGGTTGGATATCAGAGAGCTTCAAAATGCAATGTGGAATAAAACAGGGTTGTCCACTGTCTGCATAAATACTATTTATTCTTATTGCTGAAATTATGACCATTAATGTAAGAAATGATATTCATTATAAGGGGATAACTCTACCCACTCTGGATAGCACTGAAGAAATTCGCATCGCCCAACTTGCGGATGACACGGTTTGTTTGTTGGATGCGAAAATAGCATAGAATTGGGTATACATATTGTTAACGATTTCTGTAAAGTATCAGGTATGTGTCCTAATAAAGCAAAAACAAATGCAATGTGGATCGGTAAAAATAAAAATAAAACTGATAAACCAGTGAACTTAAATTGGGTTAATGAACCAGTCAGGATTTTGTGGGATACAATAACAAGATGTGGGATACAATAACAAAAAATGCAATGAACTTAATTGGGACTGCAAGCTGAAGAAGGAAATAAGGAAATTAAATGTAATAACACATCATTGTTTTTTAGGAATAGGATCTTGTCAGGTTTTAATCAAATCAAAGACGTTGTTAATTTTAATTGTTTAATGAAACCGACGGAAATAATTGAAAAACTATGTATAAAAAGGAATTGGCTTAGTGAATATGCTACACATTTTGAATCTATGCCAAATGTTTGGTTAAACATAATTAAACAACATAATCATCAACATGACAATCATATTACAGGTGACTGTACCATAATTAAAAACATATTGAGGATGAAAACAAGGCAAATTTATTCAAACTTTATCAATAGTAAATTTATTCAACCTCAAAGTATACATAAATGGGAAAATGTATTCAATGAGGAAATTAGTTGGAATGAGGTTTGGACACGTAAAGTAAAAAAAAACCCAGAAACTTTGCACAGCTTAATTATAAATTACTGAATAGAGTTGTTCCTACAAATGTACGCCTATGTAAATGGAATCTGAAAATGAGCAACAAATGTAATAACTGTGATGCTATTGAAAATGAAAAACATATGTTTTATGAATGTTCTCGAAACGAAATGTTATGGAAAAAGGTAGATTACATACTCCAAAAAATGGGCAAAAGTAAAAGTTCATTTAAAGAACTTTTATTGTGGTCAAGTAAAATCAAGTAAAAGTAAGAAGAAAAACAAAAAAATAGTAAAATATTCATTCCTTGATAAACTCATGCTAAATACAAGGATCTCGATAAATCACATTCATAAAAATAGTAATAATAATAATGATGACCCCCGATTCACCCATCACGAAACATGTTCTTAAATGCACTATGCAAGTACTGTACGTTGTCATGGTTGACCGTAAACAATAGCATGAACATTATTAACAATAGGCGTTTGTGTGACGATCTTAACTGTCTATGCAAATTTTAGTCTTACTTACAGCAATCTGTTATCTATGTCTGACTTACAGATACATATAAAACCAATAATCTGTTGGACGTAATTAGGGATAAAAAAAATAAATAAAAAAAAAAAATAAATAAATAAATAAAACAAATAAGTAAACAAACAAAATTGATAGATACTTATTATTTATTACACTTATATACTTATTATATATTAATTTATTAAATGACACCTAACATTCACTTCTTGTCTCTTAATGCTAGAGGATTAAGATAGAAGCATAAGCAGAAATGTATTTTCAAATGGGCAAATGACAATAAAGTTGATATATTTTTCATTCAAGAAACGCACTCGACCCGTGATAAAATAAATCAATATGAATTTCTTTGGCAAGGTCAAACTTATCATAGCTTTGGATCTTCTTACTCAAGAGGAGTTTCAACTCTGATTAAGGATTGAGATACCTATAAGGTTAATAAAACACAGATTGATGAAAATGGTAGATTTGTCATTATAAGCATCACAATAGACATATTTTGTGCTTGTTAATGTATATGCACCAAATACTGCAAATGAACGAAGTGTTTTTTTTATAGAAAGTTAAACAATATTATTAAGAACTTTATAGTTAATGAGGATACTAACATCATCTTATCTGGAGATATGAATTGTGTTTTAAATAAAAATTTAGACCAAAAAGGCAGTAAAAGCATAACAGACAATTCAATATATACATTAGTGAACTTTATGAAAAATGTTAATGTAATTGATGCATGGAGGACACTTAATCCGTAGAAAAATCAACTCAAACATATAGAAGACTAGATTATATGTTTATCTCTCAAAATCTAATACAATCTGTTTACTCATGTGATATAAGACCATCAATTCTCACTGATCACCAGGCCGTCTCGTTAAAACTCATAATCAATAATAAAAAAAAAGAGGGCCAGGCCTGTGGAAATTGAATAATAAACACCTGGAAGATGAAGAATTTATTAAAAATATTACAAACATTGTTAATCAAGCCAGGACTGAAGAGGGATAAACCCACGGGATAAATGGGAGATAATAAAATTTAGAATTAAAGAATTTTCAATTAAATTTGGAAAAACAAAAAATAAAAAAAAGAATGAGAGAAAGAAACAATTTTAAAATGAAATCAACAGATTAAATAATCTAATATTGCAAGACAATAGTAAGCACCTTGAAATTAAACTTGAAGAAAACAAAAAAAAAAATCTTGAAAACATATGACAGAAGCAAAAGGGGCCCAAGTTAAGTCTAGATTAAAATGGATTGAAGAAGGGGAAAAAATACAAAGTACTTTCTTGGCATCGAAAAAAATAACAGCCCCCCCCCCCCCTACAGACAGCCCCTACCTTTTTGGTGAAAAATATATAATGTCTGGAGATTTTTGTATGATCGGAAATGCAAAAAAAGAAGGAGGGAAGAAGGAAGGGAAAGAAAGAGAATGTTTATCCAATACCCGACCGAGTTACATTTTCTCTCAATTAACATTGGCGGATCTGGGGGAGGGGGTCATGGGTCCTGACCCCTCCCTTGGGCAAACAAAAAAAGGGGAAAAAGGAAATAATTCTAGACCTACCTTTTCAGGACCCGTGAGCTGATTTTTTTTTTTT
>NW_022708762.1:222603-223041 GCF_011630105.1 Anneissia japonica | reverse complement strand
TTTTTTTTTTTTTTTTTTTGCTATTAGAAAATTCGAATTTTGAAGAACATAAAATTCATTAAAACACACTTCAAATGTCGGGAAAGCTCAATTCCCGCCATCTGGGAATCAAAATTTTCCTGGGGGAGAACCCCCGGACCACCCTTTCTTTTTGGGATTTATCGATTCATGGAAAAAATAATACACATGCAACTACTCATTTGTTTATGTATGTATACACACATAAAATAAAAATGAGAAAAATTTACCTGACCTATTTCAGGAGGGGAAAACCTTGAATTTTGAAGAGCTTTAAAAGTCATTAAAAGACATTTCAGAAGTCAGGAAAGCTCATCTCCCGCCATCTAGAAATCGAAATTTTTCCGGGGGAACCCGGACCCCCTTTATCTTTGGAGTTCATTGATTAATTGAATCATTCAAGAGGGGGGGGGGGGGGGG
>NW_022708762.1:214609-222587 GCF_011630105.1 Anneissia japonica | reverse complement strand
TTTTGAAGAATTTAAAAGTCATTAAAAGACACCACAGAAATCGGGAAACCTCATTTCCTGCCACCTAGGAATTACAATTTTCCCGGGGAAGAACCACAGGATCTCCTCCACCCCCTTTCTTTTTGGGATTTATCGATTCATGGAAAAACTACGTATGCAACTTACTCAATCTTTTTTTATGTATGTATACACACATAAAGCCTATTTACTGTAATAAAAATGGGAAAAAATTATCTGACCATTTTCAAGAGTGGAAAACCTTGAATTTTGAAGAACTTAATTACTTTTAAGTTCTTCAAAATTTAAGGTGTTCCCCTCTTGAAAATTATCATAATGAATCAATGAACCCAGAGAAAGAGAGGTTCAGTTCTTCCCAGGAAAATGTTGATTTCTAAATGGTGGACAATGATATTTCCCGACTTCTGAAGTATTTTTTAATGACTTTAATTTAAAAGACACCTCACCTCCGAAGTCGGGAAAGCTCATTTCCCGCCTTCTAGGAATCAAAATTTTACTGGGGAAGAACCCCCGGACCCTCCTTTCTTTTAGGGATTCATCTCATAGAAAAAATCTTATGCAACTACTCTTAATTTTTTTTTAAATGTATGTATACACACATAACAGGCCTATTTACTGTAATGGGAAAAAATTACCTTACCGTTTTCTTGAGGGGAAAAACCTTGAATTTTGAAGAACAAAGTCATTAGACACCTTGCTCAAAAGTCGAGAAAGGTCATTTCCCGCCATCTCGAAATCAAAACTTTCCCGGGAGAGGAATGTTGACCCCACCACCTAGATTTGATTCCAGATCTGCATGATTCATATTCCCATTCATCTTATAAGCAGTGGCGTAACAGGCGGGGGGCCAGGGGGGCAGACTGTCCCCCCCTGACGGTTTTTACCGGGCTGACCAAGCCGTCGTACCGGGTTGGGTAAGAAGAGAAAAGAAAGAGGGGAGAGGGAGGGAAAGAGAAAGAAGGGGAAAGAAAAAGGAAAAGAAAAAGAGAAGAGAAAAATAAAGACAAGAATAAAAAGGAAGATATAATGAACAAATATCACAATACCTAGGCCTGCAACCCCTTCTCCACTTCAAAAAGTGTCCATATCGCATTTGATCTAAGCCGCCAGGTATTCTCCGCAGTGGCGTAACCACCGGGGGACAAGGGGAAAATATCCATCTGTGGAAAATCTTTCCCCATTGAATGCCCTTTTCACCCGGGATAGAGCCTGAAAATCTCAAATTTTAAATCGCATATTTTGTTGAGGTAGGCCAATTTCCTCTAAAAATTGCACATTTTAGGGAGTTTAGATCAATTCCGACGAAATTAGAATTAAAAAAAACAAAAATTTTTTAATGTTAAAGCTTGTGCTTGCTCTCATTTGCCTTCTAAGTTATAACACATAGTCCCAAACCCAAGAAAGAAAATTTAAGATAGATCGTTTTACATAACAACCCCCCGTCCCAAGACCCCTGTTACACGCCAGCTTATAAGTGCCCCCCCACCACCATTTTGAAAAACGTTCCACCGGCCCTGCTAAACTACTTTAAAAACAAGACGGTGCTTTTACTTCAAACGCCTTTGAAGTGCTTGAAGAACAAGTTAAATTCTTTTCTAACATTTACACGCCTTTGAAGTGCTTGAAGAACAAGTTAAATTATTTTCTAACATTTACGCTAGTAAAAAAATTTCAAACTTAACAATTAATAAATATTTATCACATGTTGATTTAAGGAAACTCACAGAAGATGAAAAACTAATATGTGAAGGCGAACTGACATTATTAGAATGTGAACAGGCCGTCATGCAACCGAAAAAGAATAAAGCACCAGGGTTTGTGGTTAGGCAGATTAAAAGACTGTAAAAGTAAGCCAGGTAATTTATCGTGGACAACAAGACCGATTAAAATTGTTGCTATTCATGTAGGTCATGACAAGGACTTCTGTTACAAAAAGAATTGGAAAGAAAAAGTTGAATCACTGAAAAAAGTATTAACTACATGGGAGAAAAGAAATCTAACAGTTTTTGGTAGAATAACGATCGTTAAAACTCTTGCATTATCAAAGCTTATTTATAATGCTAGTATTCTTGAGGTACCAGAAAGTATTATCAAAGATGTTGAAAAAATTATTTTTAAGTTCATTTGGAAAAATAAAAAAGATAAAATAAAAAGAAGCACCATGTATGGAGACTACGAACATGGGGGTCTTAGAGTAACTGATTTTAAGTCGCAAGTAATGTCTTTTAATGTTAAGTGGTTTAAACTTTTACACGACAACGAAAAGGCGAAATGGAAATTCCTACCATTAAAATATTTTGAGAAAATTGGACTAACTTGCCTTATCTAAAATTTTACAAAATTACCTCAATGTATCAAAATACCCCCCCCCCCTTCTATATTTCTATTTTAAAGGCAATGTCACATGTCAATGATATGCAGTTTTTATATCCCAAATGTTTCAGTGATATTGCTGAACAATACTTATGGGGAAACAAATTTGTGTGTATAAATAATAACTCGGTATACTACCGGAATTGGATAAACTCGGGAATATTAAAGGTTAAAGACATCATAAAAAACAACAATTTTCTCCCATCTCTTGAGCTTAGAAATAAACTGAATGCCAAACATAACTGGATGTCAGAATATTCATGTTTGTTAAAAGCTATTCCTAAAGAGTGGAAGAGTGTATTAACAAAAATTGTAGTTATTAATAAGGATATGCCCAAGCATACAAGTATTAGAAACCCCATTCTAAAAATAATAACAAATCAAATTTATTGTTTGTTACTAAAGAGTACTGCGAAGCCTCCTGTTCAAACCCAACGGAAATGGGAAATTTTGTTGAAGACTGAAAACAGAGATTGGATACACACCTGGCGCAGTAAACTCAAAAATAAGAAGGATAATGTAATTAGGCAATTGAACTTTAAGTTACTTCATATGATGGTACCTACAAGAAAATTATTATTTAAGTATAAGATTGTTAAGGATAAGCGGTGTATTGAATGCAATGTACTGGATGATGAATTACATTATTTTTTTGAATGTAAAGACGCAAGAGTATTGTGGAATTTTATTAATTATAGTTTCAAATTAGAAACACCACTGTCCTTTCATAACATTGTACTAGGTACAGGCAACATATTCTTAGATGATATCTGTAGTCTTGGAGCATTCTGTATATACAAGGCTCGAACGTTAAAGCACATTGGTAAATGGAAGCTTAATTCCATTGCGACCTTATTTTCAATAGAGTATTACAACAGAAAGTTATTAAATAAAATTTAAAATGTAAAAAATAAATAAAAATAAAAAAAATAAAAAAATAAATAAAATTAAAATAGCATTATGGAGTTATGTGTATATAGATAAACTCTTTGTTTATAGGCCCCAATATGCTTATTGTGTAAGTTTGGGTATTGCACATATAGGTAGTTGTATGTGAATATTAGCGGGAGTGTGGATGTATGTAGGTAAGTTGACATATGCCCAGGATTTCTGATCAATATTTGATTAATGTAAGCTACTTGTCATCCTGGCATGTATGCGAGTACAATGTATATGTATGTATGTACAGTATATTATTTATATTAAAAAAGGTTAGTAGAATATAATCAGAAAAATATACATATAAAATGACATATATTATATGTATGTCGTACGTTACTATGAAAATAACTATAAAGAAATAATAGTTGGCCATCAAGATGGACTAACCCGTTTTAAAGAAAAATGATTCTTATCTCTGTAAATATTCATATTGGATATTTCACGGTACCACATAAAACCTTGTAATTGTAAATTATGTAATGATGAAATGTGAGAATTAATAAAAGTGGGATAACCCCACAAAAGACAAAAAAAAACAAACTTTTATTGGGGTGCGAGTGTTACTTTAAAAATCAGATATATTCAATTGCGGTTTATTCTATTTACAAAATCAAATTTTTAACTGAGTTAAAAAAGCCAATAAGTGCAAATCCTTGGATTGTGTTTAGAGCAATTGTTAAAGGCATGAAAAACCTAGGGTTACTGTAAATGTTCACAAAATAATAATTTTATTTTATTTATTTATTTATTTTTTATTTATATTTATTTTAATTTTATATTATTTATTTTTTTTTTTATGAAGTGGACCTATTAGTATTACTATTGTTACTCCATTATTAGTTACTTTCAAGGTATGAAATAATAAGCAATAACAAATTACTGATAGTCCATACAAACTATGAGATGAAAATGACGTTGTGCAGTATGTTTTTTTAAATTTTATTTAAAAAAAAAAATTTAAAAAAAATTCATAATAACTCAACGTGTTATGAGTAAACTTATATCGCATTAGCGTACAATAATGAAAAGTAGTATATTTTTATATAAAAATGAAAAAGGGAGGAAAAAATTAAGGGATATACTGGTCAAATAAAATCTATATTAATAATGGTTACAATTGGTCAATGCCTAAACTTTGAAATCATATTAATATCATAGAATTATGCTTAAATTTATTTTTTAAATTTTCATATAACATACATTGATCGACTTAATTTGCAACTGTAGTCATATGTAAAATGATATATCACTATGTTTTAACAACTGTTTTACTAAATTTTGTAACCATTTTTGACCTTTTATTAATAAATTAATAGTATTGAACTTGGTATATTTTGTTGTATATATAGAAATGAATATGTTTTACTACAACAATTTATTTAAAATGAAAGTATTATTTAATTGGACTAGAGATATTGCGGTCAACAGTAATATCTACATCAGTAATGAAGAGACGAGATACTGCTGACAGGCGAGATTTTTCCTACTTCAGTAACAACTATTGCATAGCTTATCAAAGCATCACAATTGATCTGAATCGTTAATAATGGTGGTGAAGCTAATTATGATTTGATGGATTGAAGATTATGATGTTTGTTATGCTGTTGACTGCAATATCCACATCGATGACGAGATTAGAGTTAAATGCTGCCGCACTACGCCTGTACTAGTACCTTAACAATTGTCATTCATTAAAGAATGGTATTTTAAAAACCTAGACAAGATTTCAAATTAGTGGAATATGTTTACTTTAAATATTTATTTAAATCATTTCACGATAGGAAAATACGCATCTGAACAAATTGTATTTTTGTTATCAGTCGTCTTGATTACTGGTTGTTTTTGGTTTTATGTGTGTTTTGATAATCTGAAAAGATTTCAATGAGAAGAATGAATTTTTCAACAGTCTCAGATAGAAATGGATTATTTGTTCCTGACAACGATAAACCGGGAGATTTGGCGTATAGGCGCTACCTATACCTTATCGGCTATCCAATCTTCGGATGTTCAGCCATTATTGGCAACGCATTTGTTTTATACGTTATACGTAAGACAAGGCACATGCGCTGTCTCAGCAACCATATCATATGCAGTCTAGCGTCAGTCGATGTTATAACAGGTTTTATCATGTGTCTCAACTTTACTTCGTACTTGATAGCCGACGTAAACATTTTTATAGCGATTTCAGCAATTTTGCGCGAAACCATGGCATTCGTTTCTTTAAACCATATTTTCTTCTTGAGTATTGATCGATACATTGCTGTTTTAAGACCGTACTTTTACCAATTTCATAGCGAAAGAAAGTTGGTTGTGCGAACGATTATTATCGCTCTTTGGTTATTCGTTCTGCCTTTCACATTAGGTATGTACTTCATTCCTGAAAGTACGATGTTTGCCTGTCCTAAATCCCCATTTGGAGATTATTTACTAACAGAATTCGTAGCGTTCGTTGTAATAGTTGTGGAAGTATTTTTAACGGTTCTTTTGCACGTTCTGATCTTTTTAACGGCCAGAAGTCAACGGATACGTATCCAGACAGAGATACATATAGTACATGCGCAACAGAAAAGCATGTTAAAATTAGAAATGAAAGCTGCAAAGACAACGATTATCGTGGTCGGCGCTTATATATCGTTTGTTAGCCCACTTTTGGCGTTTTATGTGTCAGATATGTTTTGTGCCGAGTGGACCGACTACTATTTGTCTTTTGATGCTGTCTGGTTTGTAATTCTTTGTAATTCATCTGTCAATCCTTTTGTGTACACTTTGCGACAAAGTGAATACAAGACTGCCGCAAAGAATTTATTTTCTAAAATGAAACGGTATAAGCAACATTACAGCGGCAATAATCCTTTGAACTGGACATATAATGTAATGCAATGTAATGTAATGTAATGTGCAATCATTTTGTACTGCGACCTTTCCGTTGGATTCAAGGCGCTAATCCCGAAAAATTTGAATGCAAGTGTATGTTGTGTATTAACATAATATTAAACAAACATTACTTGTGTTATACCAACCGTTGTCGGAGCAGCGTCGCTTTCACATGTGGTTACACGCAGATATGTAAAAGTAGCTTGCATAGTGGAGCGGGTCTACTACTGATATACTGCAAAGAAAATGATGCTGTGCAGAGTCAGGAAAGTATTAACAACAAAATGCAAAGCCTATTATAATTGTATTTAACTTAATTAATGAAAAGCCACTAATAAGTCTTAATTAACTTCTTGAAATAATCATTAAGTACTGGTGGTATTGTCTTGGGCCGGCAGAAGAAAAAAAAAACAAAACCAAACAACACGACATGATACAGCACTGTAAATTGTGAAATAAAGCACGTGGTTTCTCAGTATAATGCTATAGTCTTTATATTTGAGTAACAGACATAAAACGAATCCTAAGTACTGTAAGGGTGATTACTTTCTTATGGTAATTTTGATGGAGAGTACAGGGGTGGTGCCAGGATTTGCCCGACGGATTTGTCCGATTTTGCCCGACGGAGGTCCGATTTCCTCGACGATCAAATTCGGGCGTCGCTAAACATCTCTTAAATGTTCCATCGGGGGATTTAATCTATTTTAGAGTTTACTATTTATATAGAAAATACATATAGCCCACGTTTTAATAAAACGGTAACGACATTACGGTGATAGTGGTCCTTTTAACTGGACATGTATAATATTTATCATAGCAGTGAAATGTGAATATAAAAAATGCTGTTGTAAATTGTGATTTTGAATAAAAAATATAAACGAAATGAAAATAAGCCAACATATTTGTCTGCTAATTGGTAAATTTGTACAGTTTAACTTAAGATGATAATAATACTGTATTTGAAAAAATGTAGTTTTAAAAGTAATAAACATCTTCAACCATACTGTGTTAGGAAGTATACCGGTAATACATACTCCAAGTATTGAAATACACGCCATCGTGTTGGGATTCAATATTTCGACATTAATTATGTCATCATCAGGAAAATGTCATTATAATGTTTCCGAACTCAAACTTATACTTAAACACAAAGCCCACACCATAGGCCTTAATAGAGATATAGACTTCCTCAGTGATTACAACTTCCCATTGATTCTCACCATCACTTTATTCTGTTCTATTTCGATAGCTGATATGTGCTTTCTTTATTAACACCAATTTATTTTTATTTGTACATGTTTATTATTTATATGTATATATTATCTTTATCTGTACATTATATAGCCTATTTATAAGCCTATAGGTTTATTTTTGTTTTATTCATATATTCCATCTTTTACTCTTTAAGACTTCATAATCATTTACTTATTGTGTAGTTAAGTCCGCTTCCCACCATATTGTTCTACTATGTACGCGTAATTAAGAATTGTTTAATCTATAACACCACTATCTCTATACTTGACCACTTTGTTCTCTGTCGGATTTCTCTTTATATATTACCGCATAAACTATTAGATAATTGGCCCATAATCCGTCTACACCTCTATTGTATTGTTTATATTGTACAGTATAGAACTTGTAACAGCCAACTTGTACATTCAGTAAAGCTGGTGAAGGCCAGAGGACTGGCCGAAAATTTCTTTCGAAAATAAATGAAGTGTTCTACAGTCTACATGCCTTGTTGTCAAAATTTTTTGTTTCAACGACTTAT
>NW_022708762.1:211891-214482 GCF_011630105.1 Anneissia japonica | reverse complement strand
ATTTTGCACTCTAGAATATTTTTGGTTTATTTTACTTCATGGTACATGTAATATAGTTGTTTGTACCTTACAACAAAATAAAGTTCTAGACATTGATTAAAGATAACAACTAACTAAGCTCTATAGTCTGTACATTGTTTACTACATTTCTTCTAACCCTCGCCTTTCCAACAGACGCGTCTGTGTGTGTGTGTTTGTGTTTGTCTATTTTTACTGTTTTGATATTTGTATTGTTTCTGTAAATCTGGCGACCCACTCGACAGAGATTTGAATCTCTTTTTGGAAAGCCAGCCTCCCCTTTGTCTGTCTTTAGTTGGTGTGTTCTTTTTGTAATCTGTTGGGGCTAATAAATGAAATGAAAGTGTGTGTAATGTACCGTATACCGTAAATTAAAAGACAAAATACTAAAATGATGATATGTCTCAAGGTCTGAACTTTCCATGTCCGCCAGAACCACAGAAGCAACTGTCATTCGTAAGAAATTGTGCTTGGAATTCAGGCAGGAAAACTAGGCGATCTTGTCGAATTTACCGATATGTCGTACCGTATGCTGTATCGTAAGGGACATGGCACCGAATTTGCTTTTCTCAAGGGCTAAATGACATTTTGTGATAAAGGCCACTGTATCAGTGTAGCTTATGATCTGTATTAAAACTGATTTAAAAAAAATCATTATATGAATTTTTTAAAAACTGAAATAATTTAGTTTTTAAAAAGAATCTAACATCAAATAAATTGCCATTTATATTTTACTTTTTGCAGGAATTACATATTCAAAGAAAACAAAAATAAGCCATAATTAACATTTTTAATTTTTTTTTCCATTTTAATGTTAAAAATAGCAACAATTTAATCAATAAATCAACATAAATCATGTATTTATTAATACTAAAATAATGTATTTGTGGCCACGGAATCACAATCAGAAATTCAATCCGGGTTTTGCTAAACCCCGCAAAAATGGGTTGATATGAACATCAAATTATTATTATTATTATTATTTTAAAAGAAAAAGAGAGTTTTTTTTAAAGAAAACAATTATAGCCACTGGTTTCTGAGCCAGTAGTAGGCACTTGGATTTAGTTGGCAGGGAGTAAAAACCAAGTATGCAAATTAATTTGCTTAAATAAATATTTGATTAACAAATACTTCTTTGGGGTAAAACTCTAAGCAGAACATTTATTGCTAAGTTTGTGAGAAAGTAAGCCTCTCCCTTTTCCCATACATGAACTTGTGATTCAAACACACAATTCAAAGTTATTTCATTTGATACTAAAAAAGTGAATTTTGTGGTTATCTATGAGTTGCACATTTTAGTAATTGAAATACTGTATGTATGTCATTCATCTACTTTATTAGTAGAATAACGTTTTTAAAACTTTTATGTCTACATATCAAAAAATGTTATTCACGGCCATTGCTTTCCGATAATCTCTCAGTACGTTATTTACACCTGTTGTGTAACTGTATTTTGTATTACTATTAATGATTTTTTTCATTGGGGCTACTTGTCATTTTGGACCATTTTTATCGGGGCCATAATTACCGGGGCCATTTTTTCCTACATTCTTATTTGTTGGCTGTCTGGAACTGTTGTGTCTTGCATTTTCTCTTGGCATGGCTTCGCTCTTATGTGTCATGCTATCTTGTAATCAGTACAAGTAAATTCAATTCTTTAATTCCGTCATTCGTGGAGTATTCCACACGGTTCTAACTTGGGATCTGTCCTCTTCTTGATACACATAAAACCACTTGGTAAGATACCAAGACATACAATACCACCTGATACTCAATATGCACATCTTTTTCCGCAAAGTGTTCTGGAGAAACATATTTAATACTGTATTTAAAGCTGTGAGGCACTGCCTCCGCAACATCAGTAATGAAAGATAGTTTAATCAGTGAAGGTGCTACTGTCCATGCTTTAGTTATATCTCGACTGGAATTTTGCAATGGTATGTTGCCGACAGTTTATTATTTAATCACTTCTCAGTTATTAATTGCATGCCTAATTATCTTAGGATTTATCTTGCTTAATTTTTTACAGTTTTTATTGGAATTGCACTGTATTTTTCAGTCATACGTGTAACGCTGAGGAAGGACACGTGAGGCGTGTCCAAAATACTCGTTTTGAATAAATTTTATGTCTATGTCAACGTAGGCAATCGTTTCTTTTTCGTATTTGCTTATATATATATATATATATATATATTATATATTATTATAAGTTATTATAGATGTGTATAAGAGACAGATATATATATTTGCTACTGTATATGATGATGAATGGGGTGTAGTTGTAGATTCTCTATGAAAGACAATGTTCGATACGATCATATCATTCGTTCATATATTTGAGCATTAATTACTGCTTGCCCATTATATATGTAGGCCTCTACTGTATCAGCATTTGGGAAAACGTGACCTATAATTTATACATATAATTATTTGGAAAAACGTATGTGCCTATTATGATAAGAAACCAAGGCTTTCCATTCGGGCAGTTTAACTCATCTGAACTTTGAGGCCAAAGTGGTTTACACTAATTTTCGACACGTTTAAAATAATAATAATAATCTATATCTTATGTA